>NC_143176.1:25012321-25322500 GCF_047325235.1 Durio zibethinus | reverse complement strand
AATACTATTTTATTGATATTTTGAAAATTAATAAAATATTCAAAAACTAAATCTGTTTATCGAACCAGTTCAAATGGTTATGACTATTTAAACAGTTATCTATTTCAAATCGGTATGATTATTGTTTTCTCATAAAATAATTGTTTCTATTCTTATAAGCTTATTCGAAGTAAAATATTGCTAAACTAATAATATTCTAAAAATTAATAAGTAAGAAGTTTAAAAAATAAATGTATTTGCCAAACCAGTCAAATGTTAAGACTGTTGGAACAATTATCTATTTCAAATCATTTTGATCTTTTGTTTAGTCATAAAATAATTGTTTCAGTTCATACATACTTATTTGAAATAAAATAATAATATTTGATTACCATTCAGAAAATTAATAAGTAAGGAATTTAAAAAAATAAATTTGTTTACCAAATAAGTTCAAATAATTATGACTATTTGAACAAATATCTATTTAAAATTATTATGGCCTTTTGTTTTATCATAAAAAATTGTTTCATTTCATAAAAGTATATCCAAAATAAAATAATATTACTTTATTAATATTTCAAAATTGAGAAGTTGGAGATTTAAAAAATAAATCAATTTATCGAATTAGTTCAAATAATTATGGCTATTTGAACAATTATCTATTTCAAATCATTATAATCTTTTGTTTTGTCATAAAGCAACTGTTTTTCATCACACAAGCCAATTTGGAATAAAATAATACTAATTTATTAATATTTCAAAAATTAATAAGTAGGAGATTATTTATTTATCAAACCAGTTCAAATAATTATGACTATTTGAACAATTATATATTTCAAGTCGTTATAACCTTTTATTTTGTCATAAAACAATTACTTATGTTCATACAAGCTTATTCAAAATAAAATAATACTAATCTAATAATATCATGAAAATTAATAACTAAGAGATTTAGAAAATAAATTTGTTTGCTGAACCAGTTTAAATAGTTAATGCCATATAAATAACTATCTATTTCAAATCATTATGTCCTTTTGTTTTATCATAATCTATTAATATTTCAAAATTAATATGACATTTATAAATTAATATTATTATTTGTTAGCCTTGAATTGATCCTTATTTTGAAATGACAAAACATTAAAGCTAAATAAACTTGATCAAGATTTTGAAAAATATTTATTTAGTACATGTTTTTAAGTTTTATATTTTGGTACTAAACAATTAATATGATTTTCAAAGCTTAAACAAACCTTTCTTTGTTTTCATATTTCTCAAACCAAATCTATCTTTAAAGATTATTTATTTGAGCATAAATGAAAGTCCAATTATTGTTTTTAAAGTGAACTTATTCATTTTGGACTTAATACAATTTCAATAATATTGGTTTTGAGAAATAGATTAAATTAAGAAAGCTGTTTTACAAGAACAAACTTTTCCAACATTGAATTTTTTTTTTGTATTAATTCACAAATTTTAAATATTTGAATTTTATATGTTTGGAAAGCTCTTTGAGTCTACTTTCTAATGGATTAAACAAAATTAAAATCTAAATTTTCTAAGAAAAGATTTTGAATTTTTACTAGACACTCTGCAATTGTTAAAAAAACTCACAAGGGGTAAATTTAAAAATTCATTATAATTCATACTCAATGAATTAGGTGATACAATGTATATGATAGAATGCCATTTAAGTCTAGTTTCTAAATCTTCAAACTGTTTGTGATTTGGACTTATATAACTCAAGATATGATCAAATTAGTGAGTAAAGTGCAAAACAGGATATAACCACCCAGCCACTGATAGGATCGATCCCCTCATGGAAGGGAATGATTGGGTCATGATTTTCAAGTGAAAAATGGTTTAAAACATGAACCAATCGATCATTTCAAGTAAGGGATAGATCAGTTCTGGGTGAAAACACTCTATCGGCTACTTTTTAATGCTTCTAATGGCTATTTTCTTCTCCCAAACACTTCCAATGGCTACCTCTTCAATTTCTCTATAAATTGGGCACTCCAACACACCAAGAAAATTGATGAATCAAGAGAGCATGAGCCAATAAGCCACATTTTCATTCTTTCAAAAAATCAAAAGTTTTTAGAGTTTCAATGTCCATATCTTTGTATTTATTGTATCCAATTTTTATTTATTGTTCATTCATCATTTTCTTGTACTTAAACTTAGCAAACACTTAGCCTTAGAGAGGTTGTTCTGTTGTTTGCAAAATTATCTTTGATATACAAGGATGGAAGAGAACAAGAAGTGAGGTATCCTCTTGAGAGCTTTGTAGTGAGATTGGGTAAAATACTATAAAGGGTAAAGGTTTCTATCTTAAGCCTTAGAAAGAAAAAGATAGGTTGTATTTTCAATTCAAGAATAGTGGATTGAAGCCTTGGTGTGGACAACCAAGAAGAGAGGATGTAGGTGCCTTGTGGAGAAAGACCGAACCTTTATAAATCTTTTGTGTTTGATTTCTCTATCCCTATCTCCTTATAATTTATTGTTGTTTATATTTGATTTTAGATTCATTAATTGTTATTGTTGATTATGGCTTATAATTTCTGTAAACATATTTGTGCTTTTGTGCTAAAATTTTCTTGAATATCTTTTTTATGATAAATATATCTTCCTTGAGTTTTTAGTTTTCATATGGCCTAAAAATTATTTTGACATATTCCTTGGTGATTTATTGAACATACATGAATATTGAATATGTCTATTTTATGTTCATGAATGATCAAAAAAAAATCTTTGATATATAAAGGTGGAAGAGAACAAGAGGCGAGGTATCCTTTTGAGAGCTTTGTAGTGAGATTGGGTAAAATACTACAAAGGGTAGAGGTTTTTATCTTAAGCCTTGAAAGAAAAAGATAGGTTGTATTTTCAATTCAAGAACAGTGGATTGAAGCCTTAGTGTGGACAACCAAGAAGAGAGGACATAGGTGCCTTATGGAGAATGATCAAACCTCTATAAATCATTATATTTGATTTCTCTATCCCTATCTCCTTACAATTTATTGTTGTTTATATTTGATTTTAAATTCATTAATTGTTATTGTTTGCATTATATTTTCATCAAAAGTGCTTATTGTTTTAATTTCCATTCAACTATATTGAAATCATTTGTTTGGGAAGAATTTGGAGAAATCCAATTCACCCCCCTTTTTGATCACCATCAAACCTATAAAGCTAACATTATTAAACCAGTTCAAATAGTTATGACTATTTGAACAATTATTTATTTCAATGTTATGACTTTTTATTCTATTATAAAACAATAGTTTATGTTCATAAAAGCTTATTTGGATTAAAATAATACTAATTTATTAAAATTTCAACAATTAATAAGTAAAAAATTTTAAAAATAAATATGTTTGCTGAACTAGATCAAATAGTAATAACGATTTGAATAAATAACTATTTGAATAAATATCTATTTCAAATCGTTATGACTTTTTGCTTTGTCATAAAAAAATTATTCAAAATAAAATAATACTAAGCTATTCATATTCCAAAAATTAACAATTAAGAGATTTAAAAAATGAATTTGTTTATGGAACAAGTTTAAATAATTATGATTATTTGAACAATTATCTATTTGAAATTGCTATAACTTTTTGTTTTGTCACAAAATGATTTTTTTGTTCATACTATATTATTTCAAATAAAATAATATAATTTTATTAATATTAAGATAATTAATAGATAAAATATTTAAAAAATAAATATGTTTATCGAAAAAGTTCAAATCATTATGACTATTTGAACAATTATTTATTTTAAATTATTATGACTTTTTGTTTTGTTATAAAACAATTATTTCTATTCATACAAGCTTATTCAAATTAAAATAATATTAATTTATTAACATTTCTACAAAAAATAAGTAAAAGATTTAAAAAATAAATATGTTTATTAAATAAGTTTAAATAGTCATGACTATTTGAATAATTATCTATAGTGACCTTTTATTTTGTAATAAAACAACTGTTTCCATTCATATAAGCTTATTTGAAATAAAATAATACTAATTTATTAATATTTCAAAAATTAATGTGTAAGAGAATTAAAAAATGAATCTGTTTACCGAATATGTTCAAATAGTTATGACTATCTAAACAATTATCAATTTCAAAATATTATGACATTTTGTTTTGTCATAAAGCAATTAGTTCATTCATGCAAGCTTATTTTGAATAAAATAATATAAATTTATTAATATTCCAAAAATTAATAAGTAAAAATTTTAAAAATAAATATGTTTTCTAAACACGTTCAAATAGTTTGATAATTATCTATTTCAGATCATTTCATAAACCAATTGTTTCTACTCATGAGAGCTTATTCAAAATAAAATAATATTGATTTATTAAAATTCTAAAAATTAATAAGTAAAAGATTTAAAATATAAATCTATTTACCAAACGAGTTTAAATAGTTATGACTATTTGAATAATTATTTATTTCAAATTATTATGATGTTTTGTTTTGTCATAAAATAATTATTTCTATTCATACAATTTTATTTGAAATAAAATAATACTAATTTATTAATATTCTAAAAATTAATAAGTTGAAGATTTAAAAAATAAATCTATTTACTGAATAAGTTCAAATAGTCTTGTCCATTTGAACTATTATCTATTTCAAATTATTATGACCTTTTGTTTTGTCATAAAATAATTGTTTCTGTTCATGCAAAATTATTCAAATTAAAATAATATAAATCTATTAATATTTTGATAATTAATAATAGATTTAAAAACTAAATTTATTTTCTAAAACAGTTCAAATAGTCATGAATATTTGAACAATTATCTAATCTCAAAACGTTATGATTTGTATTTTGTCATAAAACAATTGCTTATTTTCATACAAGGTTATTTGAATTAAAATAATACTAATTTAATAATATTCCAAAAATTACTAAGTAAGAGATTTAAAAAATAAATATGTTTGCCAAACTAGTTCAAATAGTTAAGACTATTAGAACAATTGTCTATTTTGAATCCTTCTGACATTTTATTTAATCATAAGACAATTATTTCAATTCATACAAACTTATTTAGAATAAAATAATAATAATTTATTAACATTCAAAAAATTAATAAGAAAAAGATTTAAAACAATAAATCTGTTTACCAAAAAAGTTAAAAAAGATTTGACTTTTTTAATAATCGTTCTAACTATTTAAAGTCATTATGAGCTTTTGTTTTGTCATAAAATAATTGTTTCAATTCATACGAACTTATTTGAAATAAAATAATACTACTTTATTAATATTTTGAAAGTTAATAAGCAAGAGATTTAAAACTTAAAATAGCTTTTCGAACTAGTTCAAATAGCTATAATTATTTGAACAAATATCAAACTTAAATCATTGTGATCTTTGTTTTCTCATAAAAAAATTGTTTTTGATTATCCAAGCTTATTCAAATAAAAATAATACTAATTTAATAATATTTCAAAAATTAATAGGAGATTTAAGAAATAAAAGTGTGTTAGCCTTGAATTGATCCTTATTTTGAAATGACAAAACATTAAAGCTAAAGAAACTTGATCAAGATTTTGAAAAAGATTTATTTAGTACATGTTCTTAAGCTTCCAATAGCTAAACTTCCAACGGCTACCTCTTCAATTTCTCTATAAATTGGGCACTCCAACACACCCAGAATATCGATGAATCAAGAGAGCAAAAGCCAACAAGCCATATTTTCATTCTCTTAAAGAATCAAGAGTTTTTAGAGCTTTAAAGTCCATATCTTTGTCTTTATTGTATCCAAATTATATTTGTTGTTCATTTATCATTTTTTTGTACTTAAACTTAGTAAACACTTAGACTTAGAAAGGTTATTCTATTGTTTGCAAAATTAGCTTGGATATACAAGGGTGGAAGAGAACAAGAGGTGAGGTATCCTCTTGATATTCTAAGGGTAGAGGTTGCTATCTAAGCCTTGACAAAAAGATAGAGATTTAGTATAAGATAGGTTTATATCTTGTAAGAATTTTTCTTCAATTAGTGGATTGAAGCCTTGGTGTGGACAACCAAGAGAGAGGACGTAAGTGCCTTGTGGAGAAGGACCAAACCTCTATAAATCATTGTGTTTAATTTTTTTATCCCTATCTCCTTATAATTTATTGTTGTTCATATATGATTTTAAGTTCATTAATTGTCATTGTTTGCATTATATTTTCATCAAAAGTGCTTATTATCTTAATTTCCATTCAACTATATTGAGATCATTATTTGGGAAGAATTTGGAGAGATCTAATTCACCCCCCTCTTGGATCACCATCTAACCTATAAAGGTTTGCATTTTTTTTGGTATATTGCTTTGCATGTACCATATTATGTCTAAAGGTTTGCATTTTTTTTTGGTATATTGCTAGACATGTTTTGAAATGTTCTTGCATATGCTTGTGTGATTTTGTTTGAAATAAATATATGTTTGATTACTTGCATATGCTTAGATTAAGTACATTGTTATGCATTGAAATAATTTGGATTATAATTGAAAAATTATGCTTTCATTATTTCTTTACTATAGCATATGTGCTCATCATGTTTGGAAAATCATGCTTATATAATTTTTGTTATGACATGATTGTAATTGAACCCCATTGCTCATTAGTACTTATGATTTATTATATACATATGAGCTTTTGGTTCTTATTTGGATAGGATAGCTTATGAAAGATTACTATTATCATTTATGCATATATTGAATAAATTTTTCATATGCTTGAAGTATGTGTGCTCTATGAAAGTTGTTGAATAAAATTGCTAACAATTGGTAACAATTGGTATCAAAATTGCTAAAGAATTTTTTAACTTTCATGGACACTTGTTTATGTATGTGCCTATCCTTGATATAGCTTATACCTTTCATGCAAAATTGCGTGTGCCTTAAATTGATTAATCCTTATTTTGAAAAGGAGGAGAAATCTTAGAATACAATTTTGCTTGATTTGTTTTGTGATAACAATTGGTATGCTTTTTGATGACATATCTTTAACAATTGGTATGAGTTTGTATGCATGTACTTGAATTTATGCTTAATTGCTATTGATGTTTTAGGTTCTAAGCACATTTTATGATAACATGATTTATGAATAGGTTGCATATCTTTTATTATCCTCTTGCTCATAAATTTCATGTAGTTAGGTTGAATAAACGATTTTGTGCTATAACATCTTAATTGGATACACTTATGGTTTTGTACTTGAATACATGTATGTGAACTTCATTGTGCATATTATACTTGATTACATGCATTCAAAATACTCTTGATATCATTGGTATCAAGCATTTTGTCTTATGCCTTGAATTGATCTCTTTTTCTTTTGAAATGACAAAAAAGGGGAGAGAGTTTAGAGATATTTCTTCTTGTATGCTTATTGCAATTGATATAGGAGTTTAATCATTTGGTATAAAGAGCATAAACAGAAAGGAGGAGAAATGTTTCATGAATATATTTGTTAATGATGCCTCTTTGTATTTATTTCCTTATTAATATGCTCATGCCATTTTGGTATGACAAAAAGGGGGAGAAATATCATATAGATAAATTTGCTTGTGTTTGACATGCATATGTTTGATTGTGCTTATTTCATATATTTGACTAGCATATGTTTGTTAAGTTGTGTTGGATTAGGATGGATAAATTGAGGGGGAGTTTTGCCATGCATTGTTTAAGGGGGAGTTTTCCAAAATGTTTTTTCAAAATCCTAAATGTTTCAAAGAAAGTTTTTCATCAAGCAAATTTATCTTTAAGTTTTGTCATATCAAAAAGGGGGAGATTGTTAGCTTTGAATTGATCCTTATTTTGAAATACAAAACATTAAAGCTAGAGAAACTTGATCAAGATTTTGAAAAAGATTTATTTAGTACATGTTCTTAAGCTTCCAACAGCTATTTTCTTCTCCCGAACACTTCCAATGGCTACCTCTTCAATTTCTCTATAAATTAGGCATTCCAACACACCAAGAATATTGATGAATTAAGAGAGCAAAATCCAACAAGCCATATTTTCATTCTCTCAAAGAATCAAGAGTTTTTAGAGCTTCAAAGTCCATATCTTTGTCTTTATTGTATCCAAATTATATTTGTTGTTCATTCATCATTTTTTTGTACTTAAACTTAGCAAACACTTAGCCTTAGAAAGGTTATTCTATTGTTTGCAAAATTACCTTGGATATACAAGGGTGGAAGAGAACAACAGGTGAGGTATCCTCTTGATATTCTAAGGGTAGAGGTTGTTATCTAAGCCTTAAGAAAAATATAGAGTTTAGTACAAGATAGATTTGTATCTTGTAAGAATTTTTTTTCAATTAGTGGATTGAAGCCTTGGTGTGGACAACCAAGAGAGAGGACGTAGGTGCCTTGTGGAGAAGGACCGAACCTCTATAAATCATTGTGTTTGATTTCTCTATCCCTATATCCTTATAATTTATTGTTGTTCATATTTGATTTTAAGTTCATTAATTGTTATTGTTTGCATTATATTTTCATCAAAAGTGCTTATTGTTTTAATTTCCATTCAACTATATTGAAATCATTATTTAGGAAGAATTTGGAGAGATCCAATTCACCCTCCTCTTGGATCACCACCTAACCTATAAAGCTAACAAAGTGTTTGCTTAATCAGCTCAAACAGTTAAGACTATTAGGATAATTATCCATTTCAAATCATTTTGATGTTTTGTTTAGTCATATAATAATTATTTCAGTTCATACAAGCTTATTTAGAATAAAATAATACTAATTTATTAATATTTATTTATTTCAAATTGTTTGATCTTTTGTTCAAACAGTTAAGACTATATGAGCAATTATTTATTTCAAATTATTAGACCTTTTGTTCAAAAAGTTAAGACTATATGAGCAATTATTTATTTCAAATTGTTATGACCTTTTATTTTGTCATAAAACAGTTATTTTATCTCATACAAGGGTATTTAGAACAGGATAAAACTAATTTATTAATAGTTTAGAAAATTATAAGTAAGAGATTTAAAAAATAATTCTATTTATCGAACTAGTTCAAATAATTATAACTATTTGAACAATTATTTTTTTCAACTCATTATTACTCTTTGTTTTGTCATAAAACAATTTTTTTGTTAAGATAAGTTTGTTCAAAATAAAATAATACTAATTTATTAATATTTAAAAAATTAATTAGTAAGAGATTTAAAAAGTAAATCTATTTACAAAACCATTTCGAATAGTTTTGACTATTTGAATAATTATCTATTTTAAATCATTTTAACCTTTTATTTTGTCATCAAACAATTGATTTTGATCATGCTATTTTATTCGGAATAAAATAATACTAATTTAATACTATTTTGAAACTTAATAACCAAGAAAATTAAAAAATAAATCTAATTGTCAAACCCATTAAAATAGTTAGGATGATATAAATGATTATCTATTTTAAATCGTTATGACCTTTTCTTTTGTTGTAAAACAATTGTTTTGTTCATACAAGCTTATTCTGATTAAAATAATACTAATTTAATAATATTTTGAATATTAATAAAAGATTTAAAAAATAATTTTATTTACCAAATCAGTTCAATTGGTTAAGACTATTAGAACAATTATTTATTTAAAATCATTCTAACCTTTTTATTTAGTTATAAAACAACTGTTCTAGTTCATACAAGCTTATTCAGAATAAATTAATAATAATTTATTAGCATTTAGAAAATTAATGAGAAAGAGATTTAAAAAATAAATTTTCTTACCATTTGAACAATTTTCTATTTAAAATCATTATAACCTTTTGATTTGTCATAAAATAATTATTTAAGTTAATACAAGCTTAGATGGAATAAAATAATACTAATTTATTAATATTTCCAAAAATAATAAGTAAGAAATTTAAAAAATAAATTTGTTTATCGAATCAATTAAAATAATTATGGCCATTTGAACGATTATTTATTTCAAATTATTATGACCTTTTATTTTGTCATAAAATAATTGTTTTTGATCATACAAGCATATTCAAAATAAAATAATACTAATTTTTTAATATTTCAAAAATTAATAAGTAAGAGATTTGAAAAAAATAAATATATTTATTGAATCAGTTTAAATAGTTATGACTATTTGAACAACTATCAGTCTCAAATCATTAAGATCTTTGTTTTGTCATAAAACAATTATTTCTTATCATAGAAGCTTATTTAGTTAAAAATAATACTAATTTAATAATATTTCAAAAATTAATAAGAGATTCAAAAAAGAAATTTATTTACACAATTAGTTCAAATAGTTAAAACTATTAGAATAACTATCTATTTCAAATCGTTCTAACCTTTTCTTTGGTCATAAAATATTTGTTTCATATCTTACATGCTTATTTGGAATAAAATAATCTAAATATATTAACATTCAAAAAATTAATAAGCAAAAGATTTGAAAAGATAAATCCGTTTATTGAACAAATTCAAATAATTATGATTATTTGAACAATTAAATATTTAAAATCATTATGACCTTTTGTTTTGACATAAAATAATTGTTTTAGTTCATAAAAGTTTATCCAAAATAAAAGAATACTAATTTTTTAATATTTCAAAAATTAATAAACAAGAGTTTAAGAAAAAAAATTTACCGAATAAATTCAAATAGTTATGACTATTTGAACAATTGTCCATTGAAAATCGTTATGACTTTTTGTTTTGTCACAAAACAATTGTTTCAGTTCATACAAGTTTATTCAAAATAAAATAATACTAATTTATTAATATTCCAAAAATTAATAATTTAGTTATTCAAAAAGTGAATCTGTTTACCATATCAATTCAAATAATTATGGTCATTTCAATAATTATCTATTTCAAATCATTATTACCTTTTGTTTGGTCATATAACAATTGTTTTTGATCATACATGTTTATTCGAAATAAAATAATACTTATTTATTAATTTTTCAAAAATTAATATGTAAGAGATTTACAAAATAAATATGTTTACCGAATTAGTTTAAATAGTTATAATTATTTGAATAATTGTATACTTCAAATCATTTTAACCTTTTATTCTATCATAAAACAATTATTTCTGTTCATGTAAGCTTATTCAAAATAAAATAATACTAATATAATAATATTCCAAAAATTAATAACTAAGAGATTTAAAAAATAAATTTATCTAACAAACTAGTTCAAATAGTTAAGACTATATGAACAATTATCTATTGTAAATCATTTTTGTTTTGCCATAAAACAAAATTTTCAATTCATACTAGCTTATTAAGAATAAAATAATATGAATTTATTAATATCGGAAAAATTAATATGTAAGAGATTTAAAAAATAATTCTATTTACCTAACCAATTTAAATAATTATGACTATTTGAACAATTATCTATGTAAATCATTATGACCTTTTGCGTTGTTGTAAAATAAATGTTTTTATTCATATAAGTTTGTTCAAAATAAAAAAATAAAAGCTTATCCAAAATAAAATAACATTACTTTATTAATATTTCAAAATTTGAGAAGTTGGAGATTTAAAAAATAAATCAATTTCTCAAATCAGTTCAAATAATTATGGCCATTTGAATAATTATCTATTTCAAATTGTTATGAAATTTTGTTTTGTCATAAAATAATTGTTTCATCATATAAGCCTATTCGGAATAAAATAATACTAATTTATTAATATTTCAAAAATTAATTAGTAGGAGATTTAAAAAATAAATCTATTTAGCAAAGTAGTTCAAATAGTTATGACTATTTGAACAATTATATATTTCAAATTGTTACAACCTTTTGTTTTGTCATAAAACAATTATTTATGTTCATAAAAGCTTATTCGAAATAAAATAATACTAATCTAATAATATTATGAAAATTAATAACTAAGAGATTTAAAAGATAAATTTGTTTACCAAACCAGTTCAAATAGTAAAGGCGATTTGAATAATTATCTATTTCAAATTGTTATGACCTTTTGTTTTGTCATAAAACAAATGTTTTCGTTTATATAAGTTTGTTTGGAATAAAATAATATTAATTTATTAATATTTTAAAAATTATTAAGAGATTTAAAATATAAATCTGATTACCAAACCAGTTCAATTAGTTATGACCATTTGTTTTGTCATGAAACAATTGTTTCTATTGATACAATTTTATTTGGAATAAAATAATGTTAATTTATTAATATTCTAAAAATTAAAAAATAGGGAATTAAAAAAATGAATTTGTTAGCCTAACCAGTGTAAATAGTTATAACCGTTTAAACAATTATCTATTTCAAATCATTATGACCTTTTGTTTTGTCATAAAACAATTGTTTCTATTTGTACAAGCTTATTCATAATAGCATAATTTTAATTTATTAATATTTAAAAAATTAATAAGTAAGAGATTTAAAAACTAAATTTGTTTGTCGAACAAGTTCAAATAGTTATGATTATTTGAACAATTACCTATTCCAAATTGCTATAACCTTTTGTTTTGTCATAAAATAGTTTTTTCTATTCATACAAGCTTATTTCAATTAAAATAATACAAATTTATTAATATTCAGACAATTAATAAATAAAAGATTTCAAAAATAACTATGTTTACCGAATAAATTCAAATAGTTGTGACTATTTGAATAATTATTTATTTTCAATTGTTATGACTTTTTGTTTTGTCATAAAACAATTGTTTTTGTTCATACAAACTTATTTGAATTAAAGTAATATTAATTTATTAACATTTTGACAATTAATAAGCAACTAATTTTAATAATAAATATGTTTATTGAACAAGTTTAAATAGTCATAACTATTTGAATAATTATCTATTTCAAATTATTATGACCTTTTGTTTCATCATAAAAAAATTATATCAGTTCATATAGGCTTATTTGAAATAAAATAATACTAATTTATTAATATTCCAAAAATTAATGAGTAAGAGATTTAAAAAATAAATTTATTTACCCAACAAGTTCAAATAGTTATGACTATATAAATAATTTTCTATTTCAAATTGCTATGATATTTTATTTTGTCATAAAATAATTGTTTCTATTCATACAATTTTATTTGAAATAAAATAATACTAATTTATTAATATTCTAAAAATTAATAAGTTGGAGATTTAAAAAATAAATATGTTTACCAAACAAGTTCAAATAGTTACATCTATTTGAATTATTATTTATTTCAAATCATTATGACATTTGGTTTTGTCATAAAACGATTGTTTCTATTCATACAAAATTATTTAGAATAAAATAATGCTAATTTCTTAATATTTAAAAAATTAATAAGAGATTTAAGAATTAAATCTATTTATTGTACCATTTCAAATACTTATGACTATTTGAACAATTATCTACCTCAAATCATTATGATCTTTGTTTTGTAATAAAACAATTGCTTTTGTTCATACAGGCTTATTTGAAGTAAAATATTGCTAAATTAATAATATTCTAAAAACTAATAAGAAAGAGATTTAAAAAATAAATGTGTTTACAAACCAGTTCAAATAGTTAAGATTATTAGAACAATTATCTATTTTAAATCATTCTTACCTTTTGTTTTGTCATAAAATAATTATTTCAGTTCATATAAGCTTATTCAGAATAAATTAATAGTAATTTATTAACATTCAAAAAATTCATGAATAAGAGATTTAAATAAAATAAATCTATTTATTAAACAAGTTCAAATAGATTTGACTATTTGAACAATTATCTATTTAAAGTTATTATGACCTTTTTGTTTGTCATAAAACAATTGTTTCATTTCATAAAAACTTATTCAGAATAAAATAATACTACTTTATTAATATTTCAAAAATTAATAAGGAAGAGATTTAAAACTAAAGTTGTTTTTTAAGCTAGTTCAAATAGTTATGACTATTTGAACAAATATTAATCTCAAATCATTATGATCTTTGTTTTCTCATAAAACAATTATTTTTTATCATACAAGCTTATTCGGATAAAAATAATACTAATTTAATAATATTCTAAAAATTAGTGAAAGATTTAAAAAATAAATGTATTTGCTGAACCAGTTTAAATAGTTAAGACTATTAGAATAATTATTTATTTTAAATCATTCTAACCTTTTATTAATATTTAGAAAATTAATAAGTAAGAGATTTAAAAAGTAAAACTGTTTACCAAACCATTTCAAATAATTTTGACTATTTGAATAATTGTCTATTTCAAATCATTATAACCTTTTATTTTGTCATCAAACAATTGGTTCTATTCATACTATTTTATTCGAAATAAAATAATACTAATTTAATAATATTTCAAAACTTAATAACCAAGAAATTTAAAAAATAAATCTAATTGTTGAACCATTTCAAATAGTAAGACAATATGAATGATTATCTATTTCAAATCATTATGACCTTATATTTTGTCATAAAACAATTGTTTTTTATCATACAAGCTTATTCGAAATAAAATAATATTTAATTTATTAATATTTCAAAAATTAATAAGAGATTTAAAAAATAAATCTATTTACCAAACCAGTTCAAATAATTATGACTATATGAGCAATTATCAATCTCAAATTGCTAAGATATTTGTTTTGTCATAAAACAATTGTTTCTAATCATAGAGCTTATTTGGTTAAAAATAATACTAATTTAATAATATTCCAAAAATTAATAAGTAAAATATTTAAAAAATAAAAGTGTTTGCCAAACCAGTTCAAATAGTTAAAATTATTAAAATAATTATTTATTTTAAATTGTTCTAACCTTTTGTTTAGTTAGAAAATATTTGTTTCATATCTTACAATCTTATTTGGAATAAAATATTCTAAATTTATTGACATTTAAAAAAGTTAAGAAGGAAAAGATTTTAAAAAATAAATCTGTTTATCCAACAAGTTAAAATAGTGATGATTATTTAAGCAATTATTTATTTAAAATCATTATGACCTTTTGTTTTGATATAAAACAATTGTTTTAGTTCATAAAAGCTTATCCAAAATAAAATAATACTAATTTCTTAGTATTTCAAAAACTAATAAGCCAAGAGTTTAAAAAAATAAATTAGTTTACCGAAGAAATTTAAATAGTTATGACTATTTGAACAATTGTCTATTTAAAATCATTATAACCTTTTGTTTTGTCATAAAACAATTGTTTCAATTCATACAAGCTTATTCAAAATAAAATAATACTAATTTATTAATATTTCAAAAATTAATTGTGATTTAAAACGTGAATCTGTTTACGAAATCAGTTCAAATAATTGTGGCCATTTCAACAATTATCTATTTCAAATCATTATTACCTTTTGTTTGGTTATATGACAACTTTTTTTATTATACAAGTTTATTCAGAATAAAATAATAGTAATTTATTAATCTCTCAAAAATTAATAAGTAAAAGATTTAAAAAAATAAATATGTTTACCAAACATGTTTAAATAGTTATGACTATTTGAATAATTGTATACTTCAAATAGTTACAATCTTTTGTTTTGTCTTAAAACAATTATTTTTGTCCATACAAGCTTATTTGAAATAAAATAATACTAATATAAAAATATTCCAAAAATTAATAACTAAGAAATTTAAAAAATAAATTTATTTGCCAAACTAATTCAAATAGTTAAACTATATGAACTGTTATCTATTTCAAATCATTTTTGTTTTCTCATAAAATAAGTTTTTCAATTCATACTAGCTTATTCAGAATAAAATACAATGAATTTATTCATATTAAAAAAATTAATATGTAAGAGATTTAAAAAATAATTATGTTTACCTAAATAGTTCAAATAGTTATAACTATTTAAACAATTATCTTTTCCAAATTGCTACGACCTTTTGTTTTGTCATAAAACAAATGTTTTTGTTTATATAAGTTTGTTCAGAATAAAAGAATATTAATCTATTAATATTTCAAAAATTAATAAGAGATTTATAAAATAATTCTGTTTATTAAACCAGTTCAAATAGTTATGATCATTTGAACAATTATTTATTTCAAATTGTTATGACATTTTGTTATGTTATAAAACAATAGTTTATGTTCATACAAGCTTATTCGGATTAAAATAATGCTAATTTATCAATATTTCAACAATTAATAAGTTTAAAATTTGCTCATGACTATTTGAATAATTATATATTTCAAATCATTATGACCTTTGTTTTCTCATAAAAAAATTATTTTGGTTCATATAAGCTTATTAAAAATAAAATAATAGTAAGTTATTAATAATCTAAAAATTAATAATTAAGAGATTTAAAAAATAAATCCATTCACAAACAAGTTTAAATAATTATAACTATTTGAATAATTATCTATTTGAAATTGCTATAACCTTTTGTTTTGTCATAAAATGATTTTTTTTCTATTCGTACATGCTTATTTCGAATAAAATAATATAAAATTATTAATATTAAGACAATTAATAAATAAAAGATCTAAAAAATAAATCTGTTTACCGAACAAGTTCAAATCTTTATGACTATTTGAACAATTATTTATTTCAAATTGTTATGACCTTTTGTTTTGTTATAAAATAATTATTTCTGTTCAACAAGCTTATTCGGATTAAAAAAATATTAATTCATTAATATTTCGACAAATAATAAATAAAAGATTTAAAAAATAAATATATTTATCAAATAGGTTCAAAAAGTCATAAGTATTTGAATAATTATTTATTTTAAATCATTGTGAATTTTTGTTTTGTAATAAAACAATTTAGATAATTGCTCACATGTCATAACTATTTAAACTATTTTGGTAAACAAATTTAGTTTTTAAATCTTTTATTAATTTTTAAAATATTAATATATCAGTATTATTTTATTTTGAATAATTTTGCATGAAAAGAAACAATTGTTTTATTAAAAAATAAAAGGTTATAACGATTTGAAATAGATAATTATTCAAATGGATATAACTATTTGAACTTATTTGATAAATAGATTTACTTTGAAATCTCTCACCTATTAATTTCAAAATATTAATAAATTAGTATTATTTTATTTAGAATAAACTTGAATGAATAGAAATAATTATTTTACGGCAATACAAAAGATCATAACTATTTGAAATAAATAATTGTTCAAATAGACATAATAACTATTTAAACTTGCTTGGTAAACAGATTTATTTTTTCAAATCTTATTAATTTTTGGAATATTAATAAACTAGCATTATTTTATTTTGAATACGCTTGTATGAACAGAAACAATTGGTTTATGATAAAACAAAAGGTCATAACTATTTGAAATAGATAATTGTTCAAATAGTTATAACTATTTGAATTTGTTCAAAAAATAGATTTATTTTTTAAATTTTTACTTATTAATTTTTTTGAATATTAATAAATTTATATTATTTTATTTGGAATAAGCTTATATGAATAGAAACAATTATTTTATGACAAAATAAAATGTCATAACAATTTGAAATAGAAAATTGTTCAAATAGTCATAACTATTCGAACTTATTCTGTAAATAGATTCATTTTTTAAATCTCTTGCTCATTAATTTTTGGAATATTAATAAATTAGTATTATTTTATTTCAATTAAGCCTATATTAACAAATACAATTGTTTTATGATGAAACAAAATGTCATAACGATTTGAAATAGATAATTATTCAAATAGTTATGACTATTTGAACTTGTTCGCTAAACATATTTATTTTTAAAATTTTTTATTTATTAATTATCGAAATATTAATAAATTAATATTATTTTAATCCAAATAAGCTTCTATGAACAAAAAAAAGTGTTTTTTTATAAAACAAAGTCATAATGATTTGAAATAAATATTGTTCAAATAGTCATATCTATTTGAATTTATTCGGTAAATAGAGTTGTTTTTTAAATCTTTTACTTATTAATTGTTTGAATATTAACAAATTTGCATTATTTTAATTGAAATAAGCTTGTATGAATAGAAAAAATTATTTTACAACAAAACAAAAGGTTATCGCAATTTGAAATAGGTAATCACTCAAATAGTCATAACTATTTGAACTTGATCGATAAATAGATTCAATTTTTAAATCTCTTATTAATTTTTAGAATATTAATAAATTATAATTATGTTATTCCAAATAAGCTTGTAGGAATAGAAATAATTGTTTTGTGACAAAACAAAAGGTCATAATAATTTGAAATAGATTGTTTAAACAATCAAAACTATTTACACTGGTCAAGCCAACAGATTTATTTTTTAAATATGTTACTTATTAATTTTTAGAATATTAATTAATTAGCATTATTTTAGTCCAAATAAAACTGTATCAATAGAAAAAACTATTTTATGACAAAACAAATGGTCATAATGGTTGGAAATAAATAATTGTTCAAATTATTATAATTAATTGAATTGGTTTGGTAAATAGATTTATTTTTTAAATCTCTCATTAATTTTCAAAATATTAATAAATTAATATTATTTTGTTCTGAACAATCTTATACAAACAAAAACATTTGTTTTATGACAAAGCAAAAGGTCATAACGATTTGAAATAGATAATTATTCATATAGCCTTAATTATTTGAACTAGTTTGGCAAACAAATTTATTTTTTAAATCTCTTAGTTATTAATTTTCATAATATTATTATATTAGTATTATTTTACATCAAATAAGCTTATGTGAACATAAATAATTGTTTTTATGACAAAACAAAATGTTATAACGATTTAAAATATATAATTGTTCAAATAATCATAACTATTTGAACTAGTTTAGTAAACAGATTTATTTTTTAAATCTCCTACTCATTAATTTTTGAAATAATCATAAATTAATATTATTTTATTTCGAATAGGCTTATATGATGAAAAACAATTGTTTTATAACAAAATAAATGTTCATAATGATTTGAAATAGATAATTGTTCAAATTGCCATAATTATTTGAACTGATTCAATAAATTGATTTATTTTTG
Source organism: Durio zibethinus (assembly GCF_047325235.1). Classification (NCBI taxonomy): domain Eukaryota; kingdom Viridiplantae; phylum Streptophyta; class Magnoliopsida; order Malvales; family Malvaceae; genus Durio; species Durio zibethinus. Next base: position 25,303,595 of record NC_143176.1, on the reverse strand, counting down.
AAATCTCGAACTTCTCAATTTTTGAAATCTCGAACTTCTTAATTTTTGAAATATTAATAAAGTAATATTATTTTATTTTGGATAAACTTTTAAAAACTAAAACAATTGTTTTATTATAAAACAAAAGGTCATAACGATTTTAAATAGATAATTGTTCAAATAATCATAACTATTTGAATTTATTTAGTAAACAAAATTATTTTTTAAAAAATTTGGTGCTTATTAATTTTCTAAATGTTAATAAAATAGTATTATTTTATTTCAAATAAGTATGTATGAATTGAAACAATTATTTTATGATTAAACAAATGGTCAGAACGATTTGAAATAGATAATTGCTCTAATAGTCTTAACTATTTGAACTGGTTTGGCAAACATATTTATTTTTTAAATCTCTTACTTATTAATTTTAGAATATTATTAGTTTAGCAATATTTTACTCCAAATAAGCTTGTATGGATAGAAACAATTGTTTTATGACAAAACAAAGAACATAACGATTTGAGATAGATAATTGTTCAAATAGTCATAATTATTTGAACTGGTCAGGTAAACAAATTTAGTTTTTAAATCTCCTGCTTATTAATTTTTGAAATATTAGTAAAGTGCTATTATTTTATTTTGAATAAGTTTTTATGAACTAAAACAATTATTTTATGACAAAACAAAAGTTCGTAACATCTTTAAATAGAAAATTGTTTAAGTAGTCAAATCTATTTGAAACTTGTTCAGTAAACAAATTTATTTTTTTAAATCTCTTGCTCATTAATTTTTCAAATGTTAATAAATTAGTATTATTTTATTTTAAATAAGCTTGTATGAATTGAAATAATTGTTTTATGACTAAAAAAAAAGGTCAAAATGATTTAAAATAGATAATTGTTCAAATAGTCTTAACTATTTGAACTAATTTGACAATCGCTTATTTTTTTAATCTCTTACTTATTAATTTTTGAAATATTATTAAATTAGTATTATTTTAATTTGAATAAGCTTGTATGAGAAGAAACAATTGTTTTATGACAAATAAAGATCATAACGATTTGAGATAGATAATTGTTCAAATAGTCATAACTATTTAAATTGTTTTCATGAACAAATTTAGCTTTTAAATCTCCTATTAATTTTCAAAATATTAATAAATCAATATTATTTTATTCTAAATAATTTTGAATGAACAAATTGTTTTATGACAAAAACAAAAGGTCATAACAATTTCAAATAGATAATTGTTCAAATGGATAAACTTGTTTGATAAACAGATTTATTTTTTAAATCTCCTAGCTATTAATTTTCAAAAATAAATATATTAGTATTATTATATTTTGAACAAACTTATATGAACAAAAACATTTGTTTTATGACAAAACAAAAGGTCATAACAATTTTAAATAGATAAATATTCAAATAGTCATAATTATTTAAACTGGTTGAGTAAACAAAATTATTTTTTAAATCCCTTACTAATTAATTTTTGAAATATTAATAAATTCATTTTATTTTATTTCGAATAAGCTAATATGAATTGAAAAAGTTGTTTTATGTCGAAACAAAAAGGTCATAATGATTTGAAAAAGATAATTGTTCATATAATCTTAACTATTTGAATTGGTTCAGCAAAAATATTTATTTTTTGAATCTCTTAGTTATTAATTTTCGAAATATTATTAGATTAGTATTATTTTTATTTAAAATAAACTAGTATGAACAAAAATAATTATTTTATGACAAAACAAAAGGTTATAACGATTTCAAGTATACAATTGTTTAAATAGTCATAACTATTTAAATTGGTTTGGTAAACAAATTTATTTTTTAAATCTCTTATTGATTTTTGAAAGATTAATAAATTAGTATTATTTTATTTCAAATAAGCTTGTATGGTAAAAAATAATTGTTATATGACTAAACAAAAAGTAATAACAATTTGAAATAGATAATTGTCGAAATGGCCATAATTATTCGAGCTGATTCAATAAATAGATTCACTTTTTAAATCATTTACTTATTAATTTTCAGAATATTAATAAATTAGTATTATTTTATTTTGAATAAGCTTGTATGAATTGAAACAATTTTTTTATGATAAAACAAAAAGGTCATAACGATTTTAAGTAGAGAATTGTTGAAATAGTTAAACTATTTGAATGTATTCAGTAAACAAATTTATTTTTTTAAACTCTTCCTTATTAATTTTTGAAATATTAAGAAATTAGTATTATTTTATTTTGGATAAGCTTTTACGAATTAAACCAATTGTTTTATGTCAAAACAAAAGGTCATAATGATTTTAAATAAATAATTATTCAATTAGTCATAACTATTTAACTTGCTTAATAAACAGATTTATTTTTTTCAAATCTTTTGACTATTAATTTTTCAAAGTTACTAAATTTGGATTATTTTATTCTGAATAAACCTGTAAGATATGAAACAAATATTTTATGACTAAATAAAAGGTTAGAATGATTTGAAATAAATAATTATTCTAATAGTTTTAACTATTTAAACTAGTTTGACAAACACATTTATGTTTTTAATCTCTTACTTATTAATTTTTGGAATATTATTAAATTAGTATTATTTTTAACCGAATAAGCTTTTATGATCAGAAACAATTGTTTTATGACAAAACAAAGATCTGAACAATTTGAGATTGATAATTGTTCAAGTAGTCATAACTATTTGAATTGTTTTGATAAATAGATTTATTTTTAAAATTTTTTACTTATTAATTTTTGAAATACTAATAAATTAAATTATTTTATTTCAAATAAACTTGTATGATAAAAAATTATTTTCTTTTGACAAAACAAAAAGGTCATAAAGATTTGAAATCGATAATTATTCAAATGGCCAAAATTATTTTAACTGATTTGGTAAATAATTTTTTTTTTTAATTTCTTACTTATTAATTTGGGAAATATTAATAAATTAGTATTATTTTATTTCATCTAAGCTTGTATTAACTGAAACAATTATTTTATAACAAATCAAAAGGTAGATAATTGTTCAACTAGTACTAACTATTTGAACTTATTCCATAAACAGATTTATTTTTTAAAATCTCTTTCTTATTAATTTTTTTAATTTTTTTAAATTAGTATTAATTTATTTTGAATAAGCACGTATACACTAAAATAATTGTTTTATGACTAAACAAAAGGTCAAAATAATTTAAAATAGATAATTGTTCTAATAGTCTTAACCATTTGTACTGATTCAGTAAATAAATTTATTTTTTAAATCTCTTACTTACTAATTTTTGAAATATTATTAAATTATTATTATTTTAATCCGAATAAGCTTGTACGAACAAAATAATTGTTTTATGATAAAACAAAAGGTCATTACGATTTGAAATAAATAATCATTCATATAGTCTTAACAATTTGAACCTGTTTGGCAATTAGATTTATTTTTTAATTTTTTTGGTTATTAAGTTTTTGAATATTATTAAATTAGTATTATTTAGTATAAATAAAATAGTATGAACAAAACCAATTGTTTCATGACAAAATAAAAGGTTATAATGATTTGATATCAATAATTATTCAAATAGTCAAAACTATTTAAAATGGTTTGGTAAATAGATTTACTTTCTAAATCTCTTATTGATTAATTTTCTAAATATTAATATATTAGAATTAATTTATTTTGAACATACTTATATTAACAAAAACAATTATTTTATGAAAAATCAAAAAGTAATAACAATTTGAAATAGATAATTATTTAAATAGTTATAATTATTTGAACTAGTTCGGTAAACAGAATTATTTTCTAAATCTCTTACAAAATTTTGAAATATTAATAAATTAGTTTTATTATATTTTCGAATAATCTTGTATGAGCTGAAATCATTATTTTATGACAAAAAATAGGTTGTAATAATTGCAAATATAAAATTGTTCATATAGTCTTAATTGTTTGAACCAATTTGGCAAATGGATTTATTTTTTAAATCTCGTAGTTATTAATTTTTAGAATATTACTAAATTAGTATTATTTTATTCCTAATAAGCTCATATGAACAAAAACAATTGTTTTATGATAGAACAAAAGGTTATAACAATTTGAAATAGATAATTGTTTAAATAGTCATAACTATTTGAACTAGTTTTGGTAAATAGATTTACTTTTTAAATCCTTATTAATTCTTGAAATATTAATAAATTAGTGTTATTTTATTTCGAATAAGCTTGTATGTTTAAAAACAATTGTTGTATGACAAAGCAAAAATAATAATAATTTGAAATAAGTAGTTGTTCAAATGGCCATAATCATTTGAACTAGTTTGGTAAACTAATTTATTTTTTTATATTTCTTACTTATTAACTTTCAAAATATTAATAAGGTAGCATTATTTTATTTTGGATAAGCTTTTATGAACTAAAACAATTGTTTTATGACAAAACAAAAGGTCATAACAATTTTAAATGGATAATTATTCAAATAGTCATAAGTATTTAAACTTGTTTGGTAAATAAATTTATTTTTTCAAATCTCATGCGTATTAATTTTTTGAATGTTAATAAATTAGTATTATTTTAGTCCGAATAAGCTTGTATGATCTGAAACAATTGTTATATATCTAAACAAAAGGTCAGAACAATTTGAAATAGATAAATATTCTAATAGTCTTAACTATTTAAACTGGTTCAACACATACATTTTTTTTTAAATCTCTTCTTAATTTTTGAAATATTATTAAATTAGTATTATTTTTATCCAAATAAGCTTGTATGATCAGAAACAATTGTTTTATGAGAAAACAAAGATCATAACTATTTGAGATTGATATTTGTTCAAATAGTCATAACTATTTGAACTGGTTTGAAAATAGCTTTAGTTTTTAAATCCCTTGCTTATTAATTTTTGAAATATTGGTAAAGTAGTATTATTTTATTTTAGATAAGTTTTTATGAACTGAAGCAATTATTTTATGAGAAAATAAAAGGTTATAATGACATTAATAGAAAATTGTTCAAATAGTCAAATCTATTTAAACTTGTTTAATAAACAGATTTATTTTTTAAAATCTCTTACTCATTGATTTTTCAAATGTCAATAAATTAGTATTATTTTATTTTAAATAAGTTTGTATGAACTAAAATAATTGTTTTATGACTAAACGAAAGGTCAGAATGATTTGAAATAAATAATTGTTCTAATAGTCTTAACTATTTGAACTAGTTCAACAAACACATGTATTTTTTTTAATCTCTTATTAATTTTTGGTTTGTTTGAACTGTTTAAAACTATTTGAGCTATTTTTGTAAACAGATTTAGTTTTTATATCTCTCATTAATTTTCAAAATTAATAGATCAGTGTTATTTTATTCTAAATAATTTTACATGAACATATTGTTTTATGACAAAACAAAAGGTCTTAATGATTTCAAATAGATAATTATTCAAATGGACATGACTATTTGAACTTGTTTAGTAAAGATATTTATTTTTTAAATTTCCTACCTATTAATTTTTATAATATTAAAAAATTAGTATAATTTTATTCTAAATAAACTTGTATGCATAGAAATAATTGCTTTATGACAAAATAAAAGATCATAACTATTTGAAATAAATAATTGTTCAAGCAATCATAACTATTTGAACTTGCTTGGTAAACAAAAATAATTTTTTAACTGTTTTCCGTATCAATTTTTGGAATTATAATAAATTAGTACTATTTTTATTTTGAATATGCTTGTATGAACAAAAACAATTGGTTTATGACAAAAAAAAATGTCATAACTATTTGAAGATGTTCAAAAAACATATTTATTTTTTTAATTCTTACTTATTAATTTTTGGAATATTAATAAATTTATATTATTTTATTCCAAATAAGCTTGTATAAACAGGAACAATTATTTTATGACAAAACAAAAGGTCATAATGGTTTGAAATAGATAATTGTTTAAATAGTCATAACTATTTGAACTTGTTTGGAAAATTGTTTCATTTTTTAAAACTCTTACTCATTATTTTTTGGAATATCAATAAATTAGTATTATTTTATTTTGAATAAGCCTATATGAATTGACACAATTGTTTTATGATGAAACAAAAGGTCATAATGATTTTAAATAGATAATTACTTAAATACTTATAACTATTTGATCTTGTTTGGTAAACATATCTATTTTTAAAATCTTTTGCTTATTAATTGTCGAAATATTAAAAATTAATATTATTTTAATCCAAATAAGCTTGTATAGAGAAAACCAATTGTTTTATAACAAAACAAAATATCATAACGATTTGAATTAAGTAATTATTCAAATAGTTATAACTATTTGAACTTATTTGGTAAACAAATTTATTTTTTATATCTTTTACTTGTTAATAGTCTAAATATTAATAACTTTGTATAATTTTATTTGAAATAAGCTTATATGAATAGAAAAATTGTTTTATGATAAAACAAAATGTTATAGTATTTGAAATAGATAATTGTTTAAATGGTCATAACCATTTGAACTTATTCGGTAAGCAGATTCATTTTTTAAGTCTCTTACATATTAATTTTAAGAATATTAATAACTAGATTTATGTTATTTTGAATAAACTTTTACGAACAGAAACAATTACTTTGTGATAAATAAAAGATCATAATGATTTGAAATAGATAATTGTTCAAACAGTCTTAATTATTTGCACTGGTTAGGCCAACAAGTTCATTTTTTTAAATCTGTTATTTATTAATTTTTAAAATATCAATAAATAGCATTACTTTATTCTGAATAAGACTGTATGAACAGAAACAATTGTTTTATGACAAAACAATTGGTCATAACGATTTGAAATAAAGAATTGTTCAAATAGTTATAACTAATTGAATTGTTTAGTAAACAGATTTATTTTTTAAATCTTTTACTTCTTAATTTTTAAAATATAATAAATTAATATTATTTTATTCCAAACAAACTTGTGAACAAAACATTTGTTTTATGACAAAAGAAAAGGTCATAATGATTTGAAATAGATAATTATTTAAATAGTCATAATTATTTGAACTGGTTCGACAAATAAAAGTTTTTTTAAAATGTCTTACTTATTAATTTTGAAATATTAATAAATTTGTTTTATTTTATTCTGAATAAGTTACTAAGAATTGAATAAATTATTTTACGACGAAACAAAAAAGTTATAACGATTTGAAATAAAGAATTGTTCACATAGCCCTAACTATTTGAATTGATTCAGCAAATAAATTTATTTTTTAAATCTCTTAGTTATTAATTTTTAAAATATTATTGCAATAGTGTTATTTTATTTTGAATAAACTTTTATGAATAGAAATAATTATTTTATGACATAACAAAAAGTTATAACAATTGAAAAATATAATTGTTCAAAGAGTTATAACTATTTGAGCTGGTTCGGTAAACAAATTTATTTTTTAAATCTCCTACTTATTAATTTTTGAAATATTAGTAAATTAGTTTTATTTTATTTTGAATAGATTTTTATGATGAAAAACAATTGTCTTATGACAAAACAAAAGTTCATAATGATTTGAAATAGATAACTGTTTAGATGGCCATAATTATTTGAACTAACTTGATAAACTAATTAATTTTTTAAATCTCTAACTTATCAATTTTTGAAATATTAATAAGTAATATTATTTTATTTAGAATAAGATTTTCTGGACTGAAACAATTATTTTATGATAAAATAAAAGGTCATAATGATTTTAAATATATAATTGTTCAAATAGTCATAACTATTTGAACTTGCTCGGTAAACTGATTTATTTTTTTAATTTCTTGCTTATTAATTTTCTAAATATTAATAAATTAGTATTATTTTATTTCGAATAGACATGTATGAGTTGAAACAATTATTTTATAATTAAACAAAAAGTTAGAACGATTTGAAAAAAAAATTGTTCTAATAGTCTTAACTATTTAAACAGGCTTAGCAAACAAATTTATTTTTTGAATCCTTATTAATTTTTGAAATAGTAATAAGTATTATTTTATTCTAAATAATTTTCTATGAATACCAATTATTCTAAATAATTGGTATTATTTTACGACATAACAAAATGTCATAATGATTTGAAATAGATAATAGCTCAAATAGACATAACTATTTAAACTTGTTCGGTAAACAGATTTATTTTTTAAATCTCCAACTTATTAATTTTTAGAATATTAATAAATTAGTTTTATTTTTTTTAATAAACTTTTATGAATAGAAACAATTGTTTTATGACCAAAGAAAAGATCATGATTTGAAATAAATATTTGTTGAAATAGTCATAATTATTTAAACTCCCTCGATAAACAAAATTATTTTTTAAATCTTTTACTTATTAATTTTTGGAATTTTAATAAATTAGTATTATTTTATTTTGAATAAGCTTGTATGAACAAAAGCAATTGATTTATCACAAAATAAATGGTCATAACAATTTGAAATAAAATTTTTTTTAAATAGTCATAACTATTTAAACGTGTTCAAAAAAATAAATTTATTGTTTAAATTATTATTTATTAACTTTTGAAATATTAATAAATTGATGTTATTTTATTCAAAACAAGCTTTCATGAATAGATCCAATTGCTTTTTGACAAAACAAAAAGTCATAATGTGTTTAAATAGATAATTGTTCAGATAGTCATAACTATTTGAACTCTTTCAATAAATAGATTCATTTTTTTAATTCTTTTACTCATTAATTTTTGAAATATTAATAAATTAGTATTATTTTATTTCCAATAAACTTATATTAACTGAAACAATTGTTTTATTACAAAACAAAAGGTCACAATGATTTAAAATAGATAATTATTCAAATAGTCATGACAATTTGAATTTGTTCAGTAAAAAAATTATTTTTAAATATTTTACTTATTAATTGTGGAAATATTAATAAATTAATATTATTTTAATTAGAATGAGCTTGTTGAATAGAAATAATTATTTTATGACAAAACAAAAAGTTATAACAATTTATTATTCAAATAATCATAACGATTTAAATTTGTTTGGTAAACAAATTTATTTTTTTAAATCTTTTACTTATTAATTGTCTTAATATAAATATATTTGTATTATTTTATTTGAAATAAACTTGTATGAATAGAAGATATCTTTTTATGACAAAATAAAAAGGTTATAGCAATTTCAAATGGATAATTGTTCAAATAGTCATATTTATTTAAACTTGTTTGATAAACAGATTCATTTTTTAAATCTCTTAATTATTAATTTTTGGATATTAATAACTTAGCATTATTTTATTTTGAATAAGCTTATATGAACTAAAATAATTTTTTATGACAAAACAAAAGTCATAACAATTTGAAATAGATAATCGTTCAAATAGTCATGACTATTTGATCTAGTTTGGTAAACATATTTAATTTTTTAATATTTTTCATTATCAAAATATTAATAAAATAATATTATTTTAATCCGAATAAGCTTGTATGGATAGATACTATTATTTTATAATAGAACAAAAAGTAATAACAATTTGTAATAAATAATTACTCAAATAGTCATAACTATTTGAACTGGTTTGATAAAAAGATTTATTTTTTAAATCTCTTATTAATTTTTAAAATATTAATAGATTAGTATTATTTTATTCCAAACAAGCTTATTTGAACAAAAATATTTGTTTTATGAAAAAACTAAAGGTCATAACGATTTGAAATAGATAATTATTCAAATAGTCATAATTATTAAAACTCTTACTTATTTTTTAAACCTCTTACTTATTAATTTTTGAAATATTAATAAATTCATTTTATTTTATTCTAAATAAGCTAGTATGAATTGAAAATTTTGTTTTATAACAAAAGAAAAGGTCATAATGATTTGAAATAGATAATTGTTCAAATAGTTGTAATTATTAAAACTGGTAGATAATAGAATTATTTTTTAAATCTCTTACTTATTAATTTTTGAAATATTAATAAATTCATTTTATTTTATTCTGATAAGCCAGTATGAATTGAAATTTTTGTTTTATAACAAAAGAAAATGTCATAATGATTTGAAATAAATAACTATTCATATAGTCTTAACTATTTGAATTGGTTCGGTAAACAAATTTCATTTTTAAATCTCTTAGTTATTAATTTTTAAAATATTATTAGATTACTATTATTTTATTTCAAATAAGCTTGTATGAACAAAAATAATTGTTTTATGATAGAACAAAAGGTTTATTTTTTAAATGATTATTTGAAGTATACAATTATGTAAATAGTCATAACTATTTGAACTGATTCAGCAAACAGATTTATTTTTTAAATATCTTATTAATTTTTGAAAGATTAATAAATTAGTATTATTTTATTTCGAACAACCTTGCATGATAAAAAATAATTGTTATATGACTAAACAAAAGGTAATAACAATTTGAAATAGATAATTATTGAGATGGTGATAATTATTTGAACTAATTTGGTAAATCGATTCACTTTTTAAATCACGTATTAATTTTGGAAATATTAATAAATTAGTGTTATTTTATTTCGAATAAGCTTGTATGAATTGAAGCAATTGTTTTATGACAAAACAAAAAGTCATAACAATTTTAAATAGACAATTATTCAAATAGTCGTAACTATTTGAATTTGTTCGGTAAACAAATTAATTTTTTTAAACTCTTGTGTATTAATTTTTGAAATATTAAGAAATTAGTATTATTTTATTTTAGATAAGCTTTTACGAATTGAAACAATTGTGAATGTTAAATAGATTTATTTTTTCAAATCTTTTACTTATTAATTTTTTGAATGTTAATAAATTTGGATTATTTTATTTCGAATAAGCTTGTAAGATATGAAACAAATATTTATGACCAAACAACAAATCAAAACAATCCAAAATAGATAATTTTCTAATGGTTTTAACTTTTTGAACTGGTTCTACAAGCGCATTTATTTTTGAAATCTCTTATTAATTTTTGAAATATTATTAAATTAGTATTATTTTTAATAGAACAAGCTTCTATGATCAGAAACAACTGTTTTATGACAAAACAAAAATCTTAACGATTTGAGATTGATAATTGTTCAAATACTAATAACTATTTGAACTAGTTCAATAAATAGATTTATTTTTTAAAATCTCTTACTTATTAATTTTTAAATATTAATAAATTAGTATTATTTTATTTCAAATAAGCTTGTATGATTTAAAACAATTGTTTTACGAAAAAACAAAAGGTCATAACGATTTAAAATAGATAATCATTCAAATTGCCATAATTTTATTAACTAATTTAGTAAACAAATTTATTTTTTCAAATTTCTTACTTATTAATTTAAAAATATTAATAAACTAATATTATTTTATTCCATCTAAGCTTGTATTAACTAAAATAATTGTTTTATGACAAATCAAAAGGTTATAACAATTTTAAATAGACAATTGTTCAAATAATAATAATTATTTAAAATTGTTTGGTAAACTGATTTTTTTTTAAATCTCTTTCTTATTAATGTTTTGAATGCTAATAAATTAGTATTAGTTTATTTCGAATAAGTTTATTAATTTTTTGAATGTTAATAAAATAGTATTATTTTAGACTAAAACAATTGTTTTGTGACAAAACAAAATGTTATAAAGATTTGAAATAGATAATAGTTCGAATGGACATGACTATTTGAACTTGTTCGTGAACAGATTTATTTCTTAAACCTCCAAATTATTAATTTTTAGAATATTAATAAATTAGTATTATTTTATTTTGAATAAACTTGTATGAATAGAAATAATTGTTTTATGACAAGATAAAAGATCATAATATTTGAAATAAATAATTGTTCAAATAGTCATAACTATTTAAACTCACTCAGTAAATATATTTATTATTTTCATATTCTATTTATTAATTTTGAAATTCTAAAAAATTAATATTATTTTATTTCGAATAAGCTTTTATGAACAAAACAATTAATTTATGACAAAAGAAAAGATCATAACGATTTGAAATGGATAATTGTTGAAATAGTTATAACTATTTGAATGTGTACAGAAAATAAATTTATTTTTTCAATTTTTACTTATTAATTTTGTAATATTAATCAATTTATATTATTTTATTTGAAATAAGCTTGTAAGAAGAAAACCAATTGTTTTATGACAAAATAAAAGGCCATAATATTTTGAAATAGATAATTGTTCATATAGTCATAACTATTCGAACATATTCGGTAAATAGATTAATTTTTAATTCTCTTACTCATTAATTTTTTAATATTAATAAATTAATATTATTTTATTTCAAAAAAGATTATTTGAATTGAAGCAATTGTTTTATTACAAAACAAAAAGGTCAAATGAGTTGAAATAGTTAATTATTCAAATAATCATTATTATTTCAACTTGTTCAACAAATATAATTATTTTTTAAATCTTTTACTTATTAATTATAAGAATATTAATAAATTAATATTATTTTAATTCGAACAACCTTGTATGAATAGAAAAATTATTTTATTACAAAAATAAGTCATAACAGTTTGAAATAAATAATTATTCAAATAGTCATAACGATTTGACCTTATTCAATAAACATATTTATTTTTCAAATCTTTTACTTACTAATTATCCTAATATTAATAAATTTATATTATTTTATTTGAAATAAGCTTGTTCGATAAACAAATTTTTTTTAAATCTCTTAATTATTAAATTTTGAAATATTAATAAATTGGTATTATTTTATTTTGAATAAACTAATATGAGCTTAAATAATTCCTTTATGTCAGAACAAAAGGTCATAATAATTTGAAATAGATAATTATTCAAATAGTCATGACTATTTGATATAGTTTAGCAAACATATTTATTTTTTAATTTTTTTGACTTATTAATTGTCAAAATATTAATAAATTAGTATTATGTTAATCTGAATAAGCTTGTATGAATAGAAACAATTATCTTATATTAGGATAAAAAGTCATAATAGTTTGAAAAAAATAATTTATCAAATATCATAACTATTTAAACTGGTTTGATAAATAGATTTATTTTTTAAATATTTTATTAATTTTTGAAATATTAATAGATTGGTATTACTTTATTCTGAACAAACTTATATGAACAAAAACACTTGTTTTATGACAAAACAAAAGGTCATAATGATTTGAAATAGATAATTGTTCAAATAGTCATAATTATTTAAATTGGTTAGGTAAACATAAATATTTTTTTATATCTCTTACTTAAGGTAAACATAAATATTTTTTTATATCTCTTACTTATTAATTTTTGAAATATTAATAAATTCATTTTATTTTATTCCAAATAAGCTAGTATAAACTGAAAGATTATTTTATGATAAAACAAAAAGATCATAACATTTTGAAATGAATAATTATTCATACAGTCTTAAATATTTGAGCTGGTTCAATAAACAAATTTATTTATAATTATCTTAGTTATTAATTATAAAAATATTAGTAGATTAGTATTATTTTATTCCGAATAAGCTTGTATTAATAGAAATAATTGTTTTGTGATAGAACAAAAGGTTATAACAATTTGAAGTATACAATTATTCAAATAGTTATAACTATTTGAACTAGTTTAGTAAATAAATTTATTTTTTAAATCTCTTATTTATCAATTTTTGAAAAATTAATAAATTAGTATTATTTTATTCTGAATAAGCTTAAATGATCAAAAAAATTTGTTATAAGACCAAACAAAAGGTAATAACGATTTAAAATAGATAATTTTTAAAATGGCTATAATTATTTGAAATGATTCGATAAACAGATTCACTTTTTAAATCACTTATATAATTTTTGGAATATTAATAAATTTGTATTATTTTATTTTCAATAAGCTTGTACTATCTAAAACATTTTTTTATGACAAAACAAAAGATCATAATGATTTTAAATAGACAATTGTTCAAATAGTAATAACTAGTTGAACTTGTTCGATAAATAGATTTATTTTTTTAAATATCCTTCTTATTAAATTTTTGAATGTTAATAAATTAGTATTAATTTATTTCAAATAAACTTATATGAACTGAAACAATTGTTTATAACTAAACAAAAGGTAAGAACGATTTCAAATGGATAATTGTTTTAATAGTCTTAACTATATGAATTGATTCAAAAAAAAATTATTTTTTAAATCTCTTACTTATTAATTTCATAAATATTATTAAATTTATATTATTTTTAATCTGAATAAGCTTGTACGAACAAAATTTTTTTTTAAGATAAAACAAAAGGTCATAATGATTTGAAATAGATAATCGTTCATATAGTCTTAACTATTTGAACTCGTTCAACAATTAGATTTATTTTTTTAATTTTTTTGGTTATTAAGTTTCAAAATATTATTAAATTAGCATTATTTTATTTCAAATAAATAGTATGAATAGAACCAATAGTTTGATGACAAAATAAAAAGTTAAAATGATTTAAAATAGATAATTATTCAAATAATAAAACTTTTTGAAATTGTTTGGTAAACAGATTTACCTTTTAATTCTCTTACTAATTATTTTCTAAATATAAATAAATTAGTATTATTTTATTTAGAACAAACTTATATAAACAAAAACAATTATTTTATGACAAAACAAAAACTAATAACAATTTGACATATTTTTCAAATACTTATAATTATTTGAATTAGTTCAGTAAATAGAATTATTTTTTAAACCTCTTACTTATAAAATTTTGAAATATTAAAAAATTAGTTTTATTTTGTTTCGAATAAACTTGTATGAGCTGAAATAATATGATTTGAAATAGATAATTGTTCATATTGTCTTAACTATTTGAACTAATTTAGGAAGATTTTATTTTTTAAATCTCATAGTTATGAATTTTCATAATATTATTAAATTAGTATTATTTTATTTTGAATAAACTTGTATGAACATAAATAATTGATTTATGACAGAACAAAAGCTTATAACAATTTGAAATAGATAATTGGTCAAATAGTCATAACTATTTAAACCGGTTTGGTAAACAAATTTATTTTTTAAATTTCTTATCAATTCATAAAATATTAATAAATTAGTATTTTTTTCCAATAAGCTTGAATGTTGAGAAACAATTGTTTTCTGATAAAATAAAAGGTAATAATGATTTGAAATATATAATTGTTCAAATGGCCATAATTATTTGAACTGATTTGGTAAATTGATTTATTTTTTAAATCTCTTGCTTATTAATTTTTGAAATATTAATAAAGTATTACTATTTTATTTTGGATAAGCTTTTATGAACTAAAACAATTGTTTTATGACAAAACAAAAGTTCATAATGATTTTAAATAGATAATTGTTCAAATAATCGTAACTATTTAAACTTGTTCAATAAATAGATTTATTTTTTTCAAATCTCTTGCTTATTTATTTTTTGAATGTTAATAAATTAGTATTATTTTATTTTGAATAAGCTTGTATGAATTGAAACAATTATTTTATGACAAAACAAAATCTTAAAATCGATAATTATTCTAATAGTCTTAACCATTTGAACTAATTCAGCAAACACATTTATTTTTTAAATCTCTTACTAATTTTTGAAATATTATTAAATTAGTATTATTTTTATCTAAATAAGCTTGTATGATCAAAAACAATTTTTTTTATGACAAAACGAAGATCATACCAAACTGAGATTGATATTTGTTCAAATTGTTATAACTATTTGAATTGGTTCAAAAACCAGCTTTAGTTTTTAAATCTCTTGCCTAATAATTTTTGAAATAATAATAAAGTAGTATTATTTTATTTTGAATAAGTTTTTATGAGCTGAAACAATTATTTTATGACAAAACAAAAGGTCATAATGATTTTAAATAGATAATTGTTTAAATAGTCATATCTATTTGAGCTTGTTTGGTAAACATATTTATTTTTTAAAATCTCTTACTTATTAATTTTTTGAATGTTAATAAATTAATATTATTTTATTTCGAATAAGCTTGTATGGGTTGAAATAATTATTTTATGACTAATCAAAAGGTCAGAACAATTTGAAATAGATAATTGTTCTAATAGTCTTAACTATTTGAACTGGTTTAGCAAAATACATTTATTTTTTATTTTTAAATTAGTATTATCTTAATTTGAATAAGCTAATATGAAAAGAAACAATTGTTCTACGATAAAATAAAGATTGTAATGATTTGAGATAGATAATTATTCAAATAGTCATAACTATTTGAATTAGTTTGGTAAATAGATTTAGTTTTTAAATCTCTTATTAATTTTTAAAATTTTAATAAATTAATATTATTTCATTTTGAATAATTTTGTATGAACAAAAACAATTGTTTTACAACAAAACAAAAGGTCATAATGATTTAAAATAGATAATTATTCAAATGGACATGACTATTTGAATTTGTTTTGTAAATAGATTTATTTTTTAAATCTCCTACCTATTAATTTTTAGAATATTAATAAATTAGTATTATTTTATTCCAAATAAACTTGTATGAATAAAAACAATTGTTTGATCACCAAACAAAAAGATCATAACTATTTAAAATAAATAATTATTCAAAGAGTCATAACTATTAGAGCTTGCTTAGTAAACAGATTTATTTTTTAAATTATTTACTTATTAATTTTTGAAATATTAATAAATTAGTATTATTTTATTTTGAATAAGCTTGTATGAACAGAAACAATTGGTTTACGACAAAATAAAAAGTTATAACTATTTGAATGTGTTCAAAAAATAGATTTATCTCTTAAATTTATATTATTTTATTTGGAATAAATTTGCATGAACAAAAATAATTATTTTATGACAAAACAAAAGGTCAAAATGATTTGAAATAGACAATTGTTCAAATAGTCATAACTATTTGAACTTGTTTGGTAAACAAATTCATTTTTTGAATATCTTACTCATTAATTTTTGAAATATTAATAAATTAGTATTATTTTATTTCGAATCAGCCTATATGAACTAATATAATTGTTTTATTTCAAAACAAAAGGTGATAATGATTTGAAATAGATAACTATTCAAATAGTTATGACTATTTGGACTTGTTTGATAAACATATTTATTTTAAAAATCTTTTACTTATTATTTATCAAAATATTACTAAATTAATATTATTTTAATATGAATAAGCTTGTATGAACAAAAACAATTGTCTTATGACAAAACAAAAAATCATAATGATTTAAAATAAGTAATTGTTCAAATCATCATAACTATTTGAATCTATATAGCAAACAAATTTATTTTTTATTAATTGTCTGAATATTAATAAATTTGTGTTATTTTATTTGGAATAAGCTTGTCCGAATAGAAAAAAATATTTTATGACGAAACAAAAAGTTATAGCGATTTGAAAAAGATAATTGTTCAAATAGTCATAAGTATTTGAACTTATTCAGTGAATAAATTCATTTTTTAAATCTCTTATTAATTTTTGGAACATTAATATGTAAGAATTATATTGTTTCGAATAAGTTTGTATGAATAGAAACAATTGATTTATGATAAAACAAAAAGTTATAATGATTTGAAATAGATAATTGTTCAAATAGTCAAAACCAATACATTCATTTTTTAATTCCGTTACTTATTAATTTTTAGAAATATTAATAAATTAGCATTACTTTATTATGAATAAGATTGTATGAACATAAACATTTGTTTTACGACAAAATGAATGGTCATAACAATTTGAAATAAATAATTGTTTAAATACTATAGAACAAAAGGTTATAACAATTTAAAATATATAATTGTTCAATTAGTCAAAATTATTTGAACTAGTTCGATAAACAAATTTATTATTTAATTCTCCTACTTATAATTTTGAAATATTAATAAATTAGTATTATTGTATTCCGAATAGGCTTGTATGATGAAAAACAATTGTTTATTGATAAAACAAAAGTTAATAATGATTTGAAATAGATAATTATTCAAATGGTCATAATTATTTGAACTGATTCAATAAATTGATTTATGTTTTAAATCTCTAACTTATCAATTTGTATAATATTAATAAAGTAATATTATTTTATTTTGAATAAGCTTTTATGAACTGAAACACATGTTTTATGATAAAATAAAAAGGTCATAATGATATTAAATTGATAATTGCTCAAATAGTCAAAACTATTTGAACTTGTTTGGTAAACAAATTTCTTTTAATTTCTCACTTATTAATTTTTTGAATGTTAATAAATTAGTATTATTTTATTTCGAATAAGCATGTATGAGCTAAAGCAATTATTTTATGACTAAACAAAAGGTCAGAATGATTTAAAATAGATAATTATTCTAATAGTCTTAACTATTTGAACTGTTTTGGCAAACAAATTTATTTTTTAAGTTCTTACTTATTAATGTTTAGAATATTATTAATTTAGCAATATTTTACTCCGAATAAACTTGTAAAAATAGAAATAAATGTTTTAGGACAAAACATAGATCATAAAAATTTTAGATAGGTAATTGTTCAAATAGTTATAACTATTTGAACTAGTTAGGTAAAAAGATTTAGGTTTTAAATCTTTTATTAATTTTGAAATAGTAATAAATTAGTATTATTTTATTTGGAATAACTTTGTATGAATAGAAACAATTGTTTTACGACAAAATAAAATGTCATAATGATTTGAAATAGATAATAGTTCAAATAGACATGACTATTTAAACTTGTTCAAAAAATAGATTAATGTTTTAAATCTTCAACTTATTAATTTTTAGAATATTAATAAATTAGTATTATTTTATTTCGAATAAACTTGTATGAATAGAAACAATTATTATATGACAAAACAAAGGATCATAACAATTTGAAATAAATAATTATTCAAATAGTTATAACTATTTGAACTCGCTCGATAAACATATTATTTTAAAAATCTTTTACTTATTAATTTTGGAATATTAATAAATGAGTATTATTTTATTTCGAATAATGTTTTTTGAACAGAAACAATTGATTTATGACAAAACAAATGGTCATAACGATTTGAAATAGATAATTATTTAAATAGTCATAACCATTTGAATGTGTTCAAAAAATAAATTTATTTTTAAAATTTTTACTTATTAATTTTTGGAACATTAATAAATTTATATTATTTTATTTGAAATAAGCTTGCGTGAACAGAACCAATTGTTTTATGACAAAACAAAAAGTCATAATGTTTTGAAATAGATAATTGTTTAGATAGTTATAACTATTTAAACTTATTTGGCAAACAAATTTATTTTTTTAATTCCCTTACTCTTTAATTTTTGAAATATTAATAAATTAGTATTATTTTATTTCTAATACGCTAACATGAATTGAAGCAATTGTTTTATTACAAAACAAAAGGTCGCAATGACTTGATGTAGATAATTATTCAAATAGTTATGATTATTTAAATTTGTTTGGTAAACATTTTTTTTAATCTTTTACTTATTAATTGTCAAAATATTAATAAATTAATATTATTTTAATTCAAATAAGCTCGTATGGACAGAAACAATTGTTTTATGATAAAACAAGGAAGTCATAAGAATTTGAAATAAATAATTATTCAAATAGTCATAACTATTTGAACTTGTTCGGTAAACAGATTTATTTTTTAAATCTTTTACTTATTAATTGTCTTAATATTAATAAATTTGTATTATTTTATTTGAAATAAGCTTGTATGAACAAAAAAATCATTTTATGACAAATCAAAAGGTTATAGCAATTCTAAATCGATAATTGTTCAAATGGTCATAATTATTTAAACTTGTTCGGTAAATCATTTAATTATTAATTTTTAGAATATTAATAGTATAGTATTATATAATTATTTAAACTTATTCAGTAAATAGATTCATTTTTAAAATCTCCTAATTATTAATTTTTGGAATACTGATAACATAGTATTATTTTATTTTGAATAACCTTATATGAACTGAAATATTTTTTTATGACAAAACAAATGGTCATAATAATTTGAAATTGATAATTATTCAAATAGTCATGACTATTTGTTCTAGTTCAATAAACATATTTATTTTTAAAATTTTTTACTTATTAATAGTCAAAATATTAATAAATTAGTATTATATTAATCAAACAAGCTTGTATGAACAGAAACTATTGTTTTATAATAGAACAAAAAGTCATAATGATTTAAAATAAATAATTGTGTAAATATTCATAACTATTTGAACTAGTTTGATAGACAAATTTATTTTTTAAATCTTTTATTAATTTTTTTAAATATTAATAGATTAATATTATTTTATTCCGAACAAGCTTATATGAACAAAAACATTTGTTTTATGACAAAAAAAAAGGTCATAATGATTTGAAATAGATAATTGTTCAAATAGTCATAATTATTTAAACTGGTTTGGCAAACATAATTATTTTTTAAATCTCTTATTGATTAATATTTTGAAATATTAATAAATTTGTTTTATTTTATTTTGAATAAGTTAGTAAGAATTGAAAAAATTATTTTACAACAAAACAAAAAGGCATAACAATTTGAAATAAAGAATTGTTCATATAGGCTTAACTATTTGAACTAGTTCAGCAAATAAATTTATTTTTTAAACTCTTAGTTATTACTTTTTAGAATATTATTACATTAGTATTATTTTATTATGAATAAGCTTATATGAATAGAAATAATTATTTTATGTCAGAACAAAAGGTTATAACAATTTGAAATATATACTTGTTCAAATAGTCATAACTATTTAAACCGGTTCAATAAAAGTAAATCTTCTATTTATTAAATTTTGAAAAATTAATAAATTAGTATTATTTTATTTTGAATAGGCTTGTATGATGAAAAACAATTGTTTTATAATAAAACAAAAGTTAATAATGATTTAAAATAGATAATTGTTTAAATGGTCATAATTATTTCAACTAATTTGATAAACTGATTTATGTTTTAAATCTCTAACTTATCAATTTTTATAATATTAATACAGTAATGTTATTTTATTTCAGAGAAGCTTTTATGAATTGAAACAATTATTTTATGATAAAATAAAGGTCATAATGATTTTAAGTAGACAATTGTTCAAATAGTCAAAACTATTTGAAATTGTTCGGTAAACAAATTTTTTTAATTTCTTATTAATTTTTTGAATGTTAATAAATTAGTATTTTTTTATTTCGAATAAGCATGTATTAGTTGAAGCAATTATTTTATGACTACATAAAAGGTTAGAACAATTTGAAAATGTTCTAATACTCTTAACTATTTGAATTGGTCTAGCAAACACATTTATTTTTTAAATCCTTATTATTAATGTTTAGAATATTATTAGTTGAGCAATATTTTACTTTGAATAAGCTTGTATGAACAAAAATAAATGTTTTAGGATATGAACAATTTGAGATAGATAATTGTTCAAATAGTCATAACTATTTGAACGAATTCAGTAATGAGATTTAGTTTTTAAATCTCTTATTAACTTTCAAAATAGTAATAAATAAGTATTATTTTATTTTGAATAATTTTGTATGAATAGAAATAATTGTTTTACGATGAAACAAAATGTCATAACAATTTGAAATACATAATAGTTCAAATGGACATGACTTTTGAACTTGTTCTATAAATAGCTTAATTTTTTAAATCTTCAACTTATTAATTTTTTAAATATTATTAAATTAGTATTATTTTATTCTAAATAAACTTGTATGAATAGAAATAATTATTTTGTGACAAAACAAAAGGATTATAACAATTTGAAATAAATAATTGTTCAAATAGTCATAACTATTTGAACTCGCTTGGTAAACTGGTTTATTTTTAAAATCTTTTATTTATTAATTTTGGAATATTAATAAATTAATATTATTTTATTTCAAATTAGGTTTTTTGAATAAAAACAATTGGTTTATGACAAAAAAAATGGTCATAACAATTTGAAATAGATAATTGTTCAAATAGTAAAACTATTTAAATGTGTTCAAAAAATTGATTTATTTTTTAAATTTTTACTTATTAATTTTTGAAACATTAATAAATTTATATTATTTTATATGAAATAAGCTTGCATGAATAGAACCAATTGTTTTATGGCAAAACAAAAGGTCATAATATTTTGAAATAGATAATTGTTCATATAGCCATAACTATTTGAACTTGTTCGATAATAGATTTATTTTTTTAATTCTCTTATTCTTTAATTTTTGGAATATTAATAATTAGTATTATTTTACTTCAAATAAACTTACATGAATTGAAACAATTGTTTTATTACAAAACAAAAGGTCACAATGATTTGAAGTAGATAATTATTCAAATAGTCATGACTATTTGAACTTTTTTGGTAAACATTTTTTAAATCTTTTACTTATTAATTGTTGAAATATTAATAAATTAATATTATTTTAATTCGAATAAACTAGTATGGACAGAAACAATTGTTTTATGACAAAACAAAAAAGCCATAAGGATTTGAAATAAATAATTATTCAAATAGTCATAACGATTTGAACTTGTTCAATAAACAAATTTATTTTTTAAATCTTTTACTTACTAATTGTCTTAATATTAATAAATTTGTATTTTGTTATTTGAAATAAGCTTGTGTGAATGGAAAAAATCATTTTATGACAAATTAAAAGGTTACAGTGGTTCCAAATCGATAATTGTTTAAATGGTCATAATTATTTAAACTTGTTTGGTAAATATATTCATTTTTTAAATCTCTTAATTATTAACTTTCGAAATATTAATAACATAGTATTATTTTATTTCCAATAACCTTATATGAACTGAAATACTTTTTTTATGACAAAACAAAAGGTCATAATGATTTAAAATAGATAATTATTCAAATTGTCATGACTATTTGATCTAGTTTAGTAAACATATGTATTTTTTAAAATTTTTACTTATTAATTGTCAAAATATTAATAAATTAGTATTATATTAATATGAATAAGGTTGTGTGAATAGAAATTTTTGTTTTATAACAAAACAAAAAGTCATAACGATTTGAAATAAATAATTTCCTAAATATTCATAATTATTTGAATTGGTTTGATAAATAGATTTATTTTTTAAATCTCTTACTATTTTTTGAAATATTAATAGATTAGTATTATTTTATTCCAAACAAACTTATATGAACAAAAACATTTATTTTACGACAAAATAGAAGGTTATAACAATTTGAAATAGATAATTGTTTAAATAGTCATAATTATTTGAACTGATTCAGTAAATATAATTATTTTTTAAATCTCTTACTGATTAATTTTTGAAATATTAATAAATTTATTTTATTTTATTTCAAATAAGTTAATAAGAGCTAAAGAAATTGTTTTATGACAAAACAAAAGGTCCTAACATTGGAAATAAATAATTGTTCATATAGCCTTAACTATTTGAACTGGCTCGGCAAATAAATTTATTTTTTAAATCTCTTAGTTATTAATTTTTAGAATATTATTGCAATAGTATTATTTTATTCCCAATAAGCTTGTATGAACATAATTAATTGTTTTATGACAGAACCAAAGGTTATAACAATTTGAAATTAATAATTGTTTAAATAGTCATAACTATTTGAATTGGTTCGATAAATAGATTTATTTTTTAAATCTCTTACTTATT
This sequence comes from Durio zibethinus, assembly GCF_047325235.1. Taxonomy (NCBI): domain Eukaryota; kingdom Viridiplantae; phylum Streptophyta; class Magnoliopsida; order Malvales; family Malvaceae; genus Durio; species Durio zibethinus. Next base: position 25,280,008 of record NC_143176.1, on the reverse strand, counting down.
AATTTTTTAAATATTAGTAAATTAGTATTATTTTATTTCAAATAGGCTTGTACGCTGAAAAACAATTATTTTATGACAAAACAAAAGTTCATAATGATTTGAAATAGATAATTGTTGAAATGGCCATAATTACTTGAACTGATTTGATAAACTGATTTATGTTTTAAATCTTTAACTTATCAATTTTTATAATATGAATAAAGTAATATTATTCTATTTTGGATAAGCTTTTATGAACTGAAACAATTGTTTTATGATAAAATATAAGGTCATAACGATTTTAAATAGATAATTGTTCAAATAGTCAAAACTATTTGAACTTGTTCCATAAACAAATTTTTTTCTAATTTCTTACTTAATAATTTTTTGAATGTTAATAAATTAGTATTATTTTGCTTTGAATAAGCATGTATGAGTTAAAGCAATTATTTTATGACTAAACAAAAGGTCAAAATGATTTGAAATAGATAATTGTTCTGATAGTCTTAACTATTTAAACTGGTTCGATAAAGACATTTATATTTTAAGTCCTTATTAATGTTTAGAATATTATTAATTTATCAATAATTTACTCCAAATAAGCTTGTTGAATAGAAATAAATGTTTTAGGACAAAAGAAAGATCATAACGATTGGAGATAGATAATTGTTCAAATAATCATAACTATTTGAACTAGTTCAATAAAGAGATTTAGTTTTTAAATCTCTTATTAATTTTTGAAATAGTAATAAATTAGTATTATTTTATTATGAATAATTTTGTATGAATAAAAACAATTGGTTTTTGAACATTAATTTTTAAATAAATTTATTTTTGAAATTTTTACTTATTAATTTTTGGAACATTAATAAATTTATATTATTTTATTTAAAATAAGCTTGAAGGAATAGAACCAATTATTTTATGATAAAACAAAAGGTCATAATGTTTTGAAATAGATAATTATTAAGATAGTTATAATTATTTGAGCTTGTTTGATAAACAAATTTTTTTTTTTTTACTTTTAAATTTTTGGAATATTAATAAATTGGTATTATTTTATTTCAAATAAGCTTACAGGAATTGAAACAATTTTTTTATCACAAAACAAAAGGTTACAATGATTTGAAGTAGAAAAATTTTCAAATAGTCATGATTATTTAAACTTGTTCGGTAAACATATATTTTTTAATTTTTTACTTATTAATTGTTGAAATATTAATAAATTATTATTATTGTAATCTGAATAAGTTCATATGGATAGAAACAATTATTTTATGACAAAACAAGAAAGTCATAATAATTTGAAATAAACAATTGTTCAAATAGTCATAACGATTTGAACTTGTTCGGTAAACAAATTTATTTTTTGAATCTTTTACTTATTAATTGTATTAATATTAATAAATTTGTATTATTTTATTTGACATAAGCTTATATGAACAAATAAAATCATTTAATGACAAACCAAAAGGTTATAGTGATTCCAAATCAATAATTGTTCAAATGACCATAATTATTTAAACTTGTTCGATAAATAGATTCATTTTTTAAATCTCTTAATTATTAATTTTCAGAATATTAATAACACAATATTATTTTATTTCGAATAACCTTATATGAACTGAAATAATTTTTTATGACAAAACAAAAGTTCATAATGATTTGAAATAAATAATTATTTAAATAGTCATGACTATTTGATCTAGTTTGGTAAACATATTTATTTTTAAGATTTTTTACTTGTTAATTGTCAAAATATTAATAAATTAGTATTATTTTAATATGAATAAGCTTGTATGAATAGAAAATATTGTTTTTATAACAAAACAAAAAGTCACAACAATTTGAAATAAATAATTGCATAAATATTCACAACTATTTGAACTGGTTTGATAAATAGATTTATTTTTTAAATATCTTATTAATTTTTAAAATATTAATAGATTAGTATTATTTTATCCTAAACAAACTTATGTGAGAAAAACATTTGTTTTATGACAAAACAAAAGGTCATAATGATTTAAAATAGATAATTATTCAAATAGTCATAATTATTTAAACTATTTAGGTAAATGAAAGTCTTTTTAATCTCTTACTTATTAATTTTAGAAATATTAATAAAATCATTTTATATTATTCCAAATAAGCTAGTACAAATTGAGAAAATTCTTTTATGACAAGACAAAAGGTCATGATGATTTGAATTAGATAATTGTTCATATAGTCTTGACTATTTGAACTAGTTCAGCAAACAAATTTATTTTTTAAATCCCTTAGTTATTAATTTTTGGAATATTATTATATTAGTATTGTTTTATTTAGAATAAGCTTGTATGAATAAAAATAATTGTTTTATGACATAACAAAAGGTTATCATGATTTAAAGTATAGAATTGTTCAAATAGTCATAACTATTTGAATTGGTTCAGTAAATAAATTAATTTTAAATCTTTTACTTATTAATTTTTAAAAGATTAATAAATTATTATTATTTTATTCCAAAAAAGCTTGTATGATCAAAAACAATTGTTATATAACCAAACAAAAGGTGATAACAATTTGAAATAGATAACTATTGAAATGACCATAATTATTTGAACTAATTCGACAAATAGATTCACTTTTTAAATAACTTAATTATTAACTTTTGGAATATTAATAAATTAGAATTATTTTATTTCAAATAAGCTTTATGAACTGAAACAATTATTTTATGACAAAACAAAAGGTCATAATGATTTTAAATAAATAATTGTTCAAATAGTTGTAACTATAAGAATTTGTTTGGTAAACAAATTTATTTTTTTAAACTCTTGCTTATTAATTCTTTTATTTTGGATAAGCTTTTATGAATTAAAACAATTGTTTTATGTCAAAACAAAAGGTCATAATGATTTTATATAATTAATTGTTCAAATAATCATAACTATTTAAACTTGTTCGGTAAACAAATTTACTTTTTCAAATCTTTTGCTTATTAATTTTCTAAACGTTCATAAATTTGGATTATTTTATTCTAAATAAGCTTCTAAGACATGAAATAAATATTTTATGACTAAACAAAAGGTTTGAATGATTTGAAATAAACAATTAATCTAATAGTTTTAATTATTTAAAATGGTTTAGCAAACACATTTATTTTTTAAATCTGTTATTAATTTTCATAATATTATTAAATTTGTATTATTTGTAATCAAATAAGCTTCTATGAATAGAAACAATTGTTTTACGACAAAACAAAGATTTAAAAGATTTGAGACTAACAATTGTTCAAATAGTCATAATTATTTGAAATGGTTCAGTACATAGATTTGTTGTTTAAATCTGTTACCTATTAATTTTTGAAATAGTAATCAATTAGTATTATTTTATTTCGAATAAGCTTGTATGATAAAAAATAATTGTTTTATGATAAAATAAAAAATCATAATGATTTGAAACACATAATTATTCAAATGGCCATAATTATTTTAACTGATTTGGTAAATAGATTTATTTTTTAAATTTCTTACTTATTAATTTAGGAAATATTAATAAATTAGTATTATTTTATTCTATCTAAGCTTGTATTAACTGAAACAATTGTTTTATGACCAATTAAATGGTTATAACGATTTTAGATAGACAATTGTTCAAATAATAATAACTATTTAAACTTGTTTGATAAATAGATTTATTTTTTAAATCTCTTTCTTATTAATTTTTTGAATGTTAATAAATTAGTATTAATTTGTTCTAGATAATTAGTTAAATGGCCATAATTATTTTAACTGATTTAGCAAACAGATTTATTTTTTAAATTTCTTACTTATTAATTTAGGAAATATTAATAAATTAGTATTATTTTATTCTACTAAGCGTGTGTTAACTAAAACAATTGTTTTATGACCAATTAAATGGTTATAAAGATTTTAAATAGACAATTGTTTAAATAATAATAACTATTTAAACTTATTCGATAAATAAATTTATTTTCTAAATCTTTTTCTTATTAATTTTTTGAGTGTTAATAAATTAGTATTAATTTGTTAGTAATAAGCTTGTATGAATTGAAACAATTGTTTTATGACTAAACAAATGATCAAAACGATTTGAAGTATATAATTATTCTAATAGTCTTAACCATTTGAATTGATTTGTTAAAGAAATTTATTTTTTAAATCTCTTACTTATTAGTTTTTTAAATATTATGAAATTAGTATTATTTTAATATGAATAAGCTAGTACAAACAAAACAATTATTTTATGACAAAAGAAAATGTCATAATGATTTGAAATAGATAATCATTTATATAGTCTTAACTATTTGAATTGGTTTGGCAATTAGATTTATTTTTTAATTTTCATGATTATTTAGTTTTAGAATATTATTAAATTTGCATTATTTTATTTTGAATAAAATAGATAAATAGAACCAATTGTTTGATGACAAAATAAAACGTTATAATGATTTGAAATAGATAATCATTCAAATAGTCAAAACTATTTGAAATGGTTCGACAAGCAGATTTACTTTTTAAATCTCTTACTGATTAATTTTCTAAATATTAATAAATTAGTATTATTTCATTTCAAACAAACTTATATTAACAAAAACAATTATTTTATGACAAAACGAAAAGTAATAATGATTTGAAATAGATAATTGTGTAAATAGTTATAATTATTTGAATTGGTTTCATAAATTGAATTATTTTCTAAATCTCTTATAAATTTTTGAAATATTATTAAATTAATTTTGTTCTCTTCCGAATAAGCTTTTATGAGCTTAAATAATTGTTTTACGACAAAACAAAAGGTCATAACAATTTGAAATAAATAATTTTTCATATAGTCTTAACTGTTTAAACTATTCAGCAAACAGATTTATTTTTTAAATCTCATAGTTATTAATTTTCAAAATATTACTAAATTATTAATTTATTCCAAATAAGCTTGTATGAACCAAAACAATTGTCTTATAATAGAACAACAGTTATAACAATTTGAAATAGATAACTGTTCAAATAGTCATAACTATTTAAATTATATCAACAACCAAATTACTTTTTTAAATCTCTTATTAATTCTTGAAATATTAATAAATTAGTATTATTTTATTTAGAAAAAGGTTGTATGTAGAAAAACAATTGTTTTATGACAAAACAAAAGGTAATAATGATTTAAAAGATATAGTTGTTTAAATGGCCATGATTATTTGAATCGATTTAGTAAATTGATTTATTTTTAAATCTCTTTCTTATTAATTTTTGAAATATTAATAAAGTAGTATTGTTTTATTTTGGATAAACTCTTATGAACTAAAACAATTGTTTTATGACAAAACAAAAGGTCATAACGATTTTAAATAGATAATTCTTCAAATAGTCATAACTATTTGAATGTGTTCAAAAAACATATTTATTTTTTAAAATCTTACTTATTAATTTTTGGAATATTAATTAATTTAAATTATTTTATTCAAAATAAGCTTGCATGAATAGAACCAATTGTTTTATGACAAAACAAAGATCATAATGCTTTAAAATTGATAATTGTTTAGATAGTCATAATTATTTGAACTTATTCGATAAACATATTCTTTTCTAATTTTCTTACCCATTAATTTTGGGAATATTAATAAATTAGTATTATCTTACTTCAAATATGCTTAAATGAATTGAAACAAGTGTTTTATTACTAAGGAAAAGGTCATAATGATTTGAAATAGATAATTATTCAAATAGTCATGACTATTTAAACTTGTTCGGTAAATATATTTATTTTTTAAATCTTTTACTTATTAATTATCAAAATATTTATAAATTAATATTATTTTAATTCGAATAAACTTGTATGAATAAAAATTATTGTTTTATGACAAAATAAAAAGTTATAACAAGTTGAAATAATAATTGCTCAAATAGCCATAATGATTTGAACTTGTTTGGTAAACAGATTTATTTTTTAAATCTTTTACTTATTAATTGTCTTAATATTAATAAATTTGTATTATTTTATTTGAAATAAGCTTAGACGAACATAAAAAAATTCTTTTATGACAAAACAAAAGGTTATAGCTATTTCAAATGGATAACTATTCAAACAATCCTAATTATTTAAATTTGTTCAGTAAAAAAATTCATTTTTTAAATCTCTTTATTATTAATTTTGGGATTATTAATAAATTAGTATTATTTTATTTTGAATAAGTTCATATGAATTGAAACAATTCTTTTATGACAAAACAAAAGGTCATAACAAATTGAAACAGATAATTATTCAACTTGTCATGATTATTTGATCTAGTTTGGTAAACATATATTTTCTTAAATATTTTACTTATTAATTGTCGAAATATTAATAAATTAGTATTATTTTAATACGAATAAACTTTTATGAATAGAAACAATTATTTTATAATAGAATAAAAAGTCATAACGATTTAAAATAAATAATTATTCAAATAATCATAACTATTTGAACTAGTTTGATAAATAGATTTATTTTTTAAATCACTGGTTAATTTTTAAAATATTAATAGATTAGTATTATTTTATTCTGAATAAACTTATATGAACAAAAAATTTGTTTTATGACAAAACAAAAAGTAATAATGATTCAAAATATATAATTGCTCAAATAGTCATAATCATTTGAATTGGTTAGGTAAATAAAATTATTTTTTAAATCTCTTACTTACTAATTTTTGAAATATTAATAAATTCATTTTATTTTATTCCAAATAAGCTAGTATGAATTCAAACAAACCTATTTTATGACAAAACAAAAGGTTATAACGATTTGAAATAGATAATTGTTCAAATAGTTTTAAATATTTGCACTGGTTTGGCAAACAAATTTATTTTTTAATTCTCTTAGTTATTAATTTTTGGAATATTATTAGATTAGTGTTATTTTATTCTAAATAAACTTATATGAACAAAAATAATTGTTTTATGATAGAACAAAATGCTATAATGATTTGAAGTTTATAATTGTTCAAATAATCATAACTATTTGAATTAGTTTGGTAAACAGATTTATTTTTTAAATCTCTTCTTTATTAATTTTTGAAAGATTAATAAATTAATATTATTTTATTCTAAAAAAGCTTGAATGTTCAAATAAAATTCTTATATGACAAAATAAAAGGTAATAATGATTTAAAATAGATAATTATTGACATAGCCATAATTATTTGAACTAATTTGGTAAACATATTCATATTTTAAATTACTTACTTATTAAATTTTGGAATATTAATAAATTACTTTTATTTTATTTCAAAAAAGCTTGTATGAACTAAAATGATTGTTTTATGATAAAGTAAAAGGTCATAACTATTTGAAATAGATAATTGTTCATGTAGTTTAATTGTTTGAACTACTTTGGCAAAAAGATTTATTTTTTAAACTCTTAGTTATTAATTTTTAGAATATTATTAAATTAAAATTTTATTTCAAAAAAGCTTATACGAATTGAAATAATTATTTTATAATAGTACAAAAGGTTATAACGATTTGAAATAGATAATTGTTCAAATAGGAACTAGTTCGGTAATTAGAATTTTTTTTTAAAATCTCCTACTTATAAATTTTTAAAATATTAATAAATTAGTATTATTTTATTTCGAATAGGCATGTATGAAAAAACAATTGTTTTATGAAAAAACAAATTTTCATAACAATTTGAAATATATAATTGTTCAGATGGCCATAATTATTTGAACCGATTCGATAAAGTAACTTATTTTTTTAATCTCTACTTTAACAATTTTTGAAATATTAATAAAGTAATGTATTTTTATTTTGGATAAGCTTTTATGAATTGAAACAATTATTTTAAGATAAAACAAAATGTCATATTTATTTTAAATAGATAATTGTTCAAATAGTTATAACTATTTGAACTTGTTTGGTAAACAAATTTATTTTTTAAAATTTCTTGTGTATTAATTTTCTAAATGTTAATAAATTAGTATTATTTTATTTTGAATAAGCATGTATGAACTGAAAAAATTATTTTATGACTAAACAAAAGGTCAGAACAATTTGAAATGTATAATTGTTCTAATAGTCTTAACTATTTGAACTGATTTGGCAAACGCATTTATACTTTAAATCTCCTACTTATTAATTTAGCAATATTTTACTCCAAATAAACTAGTATAAATAGAAACAATTGTTTTATGACAAAACAAAGATTACAACGATTTAAACTAGTTTGATAAACATATTTAGTTTTTAAATCTCTTATTAATTTTTGAAATATTAAAAAATTAGTATTATTTTATTCTGAATAATTTTGTATGAATAGAAACAATTGTTTTATGACAAAACAAAATGTCATAACAATTTGAAATAGATGATAGTTCAAATGGACATGACTATTTGAACTTGTTCAATAAACAAATTTACTTTTTAAATCTCCAACTTATTAATTTTTAGAATATTAATAAATTAGTATTATTTTATTCAGAATAAAATTATATGAGTAGAAACAATTGTTTTATGACAAAACAAAAGATCATAACGATTTGAAATAGATAATTATTCAAATAGTCATAACTATTTAAACTTATTCAAAAAATATATCTATTTTTAAAATTTTTACTTATTAATTTTTGGAATATTAATAAATTTATATTATTTTATTCGAAATAAGCTTGCATGAACATAACCAATTGTTTTATGACAAAACAAAAGGTCATAATATTTTGAAATAGATAATTGTTTAGACAGTCATAACTATTTGAACATGTTCAGTAAATATATTCATTTTTTAATTCTCTTACTCATTAATTTTTGAAATATTAATAAATTAGTATTATTTTATTTTGAAAAAATTTATATAAACTAAAACAATTATTTTATTACAAAACAAAAGGTCACAATGATTTAAAATAGATAATTATTTGCATAGTCGTGACTATTTAAACTTGTTTAGTAAATAGATTTATTTTTTAAAACTTTTACTTATTATTTGTCAAAATATTAATAAATTAATATTATTTTAGTTTGAATAAGCTTGTATAATCAGAAACAATTGTTTTACAACAAAACAAGAAGTCATAACAATTTAAAATAAAAAATTATTCAAATAGTCATAAAGATTTGAACTTGTTCAGTAAATAGATTTATTTTTTAAATCTTTTGCTCATTAATTTTCTTAATATTAATAAATTTGTATTATTTTATTAGAAATAAGCTTGTATAAATAGAAAAAATCATTTTATGACAAAACAAAAGGTTATAGCGATTTCAAATAGATAATTGTTAAAATTGTTACAATTATTTAAACTTGTTTGATAAACATAGTCATTTGTTAGATCTCTTAATTATTAATTTTTAGAATATCAATAACTTAGTATTATTCTATTTCAAATAATTTTTTGTGAATTGAAATAATTTTTTATGCCAAAACAAAAGGTCATAACAATTTGAAATAGATATTCAATCAAATAGTCATGACTATTTGATCTAGTTCAATAAACATATTTTTAAAATTTTTTACTTATTAATTGTCAAAATATTAATAAATTAGTATTATTTTAATCCAAAAAAGCTTGTATGAATATAAACTATTGTTTTATAATAGAACAAAACGTCATAATAATTTGAAATAAATAATTCCTCAAATACTTATAATTATTTGAACTAGTTTGATAAATAGGTTTATTTTTTAAATCTTTTATTAATTTTTGAAAATTAATAGATTAGTATTTTTTATTTTGAACAAACTTATATGAATGAAAACATTTATTTTACAACAAAACAAAAGGTCATAACAATTTGAAATAGATAATTGTTCAAATAGTCATAATTATTTGAACTAGTTAGGTAAATAGAATTATTTTTTAAATCTCTTATTAATTTTTAAAATATTAATAAATTCATTTTATTTTATTTTGAATAAGCTAGTATGAATTGAAAAAAAATTGTTTTATGGCAAAACAAAAATAATTTAAAATAGGTAATTATTCATAGTCTTAACTATTTAAACTAGTTTGGCAGACAAATTTAATTTTTAAATCCCTTAGTCATTAATTTTTGAAATATTATTATATTAGTATTATTTTATTTCGAATAAGTTTGTATGAATAGAAATAATTGTTTTATGACAGAACAAAAGGTTATAATGATTTGAAGTATACAATTGCTCAAATAGTCATAACTATTTAAACTAATTCGGTAAACACATTTATTTTGTAAATCTCTTATTAATTTTTGAAAGATTAATAAATTAGTATTATTTTATTTCGAATAAACTTGTACGATAAAAAACAATTGTTATATGACCAAACAAAAGGTAATAATGATTTGAAATAGATAATTATTGAAATGGCCACAATTATTTGAATTGATTTGGTAAATAGATTCACTTTTTAAATCACTTACTTATTAATTTTCAGAATATTAATAAATTAGTAGCATTTTTTTTAAATAAACTTGCATGAACTGAAACAATTGTTTTGTGACAAAACAAAAGGTCATAATGATTTCTAATAGACAATTGTTCAAATAGTCATAAATGTTTGAATTTGATCAGTAAAAAAATTTATTTTTTTAAACTCTTGTTTATTAATTTTTGAAATATTAATAAATTAGTATTATTTTATTTTGGATAACCTTTTATGAAATGAAACAATTGTATTATGTCAAAACAAAAGGTCATAATGATTTTAAATAATTTATTATTCAAATAGTCATAACTAATTGAATTTGTTTGGTAAACGAATTTATTTTTTCAAATCTTTTGCTTATTAATTTTTTAAATGTTAATAAATTTAGATTATTTTATGCCGAATAAAAATGTAAGATATGAAACAAATATTTTATGACAAAACAAAAGGTCATAATGATTTTAAATAATTTATTATTCAAATAGTCATAGCTAATTGAATTTGTTTGGTAAACGAATTTATTTTTTCAAATCTTTTGCTTATTAATTTTTTAAATGTTAATAAATTTAGATTATTTTATGCCGAATAAAAATGTAAGATATGAAACAAATATTTTATGACTAAACAAAAGGTTAGAATGATTTGAAATAGGTAATTATTCTAATAGTTTTAACTATTTGAACTAGTTTAGTAAATAAATTTCTTTTTTAAATCTCTTATTAAATTTTGAAATGTTATTAAATTAGTATTATTTTTAACCAAATAAGGTTCTATGATAAAAAATAATTGTTTAATGATAAAAGAAAGATCTTAACAATTTGAGACTGATAATTGTTCAAATAGTCATAACTATTTGAACTAGTTTGATAAACATATTTAATTTTTAAATCTCTTACTTATTAATTTCTGAAATTTTAAAAAATTAGTATTATTTTATTTCGAATAAGCTTGTATGACCAAAAATAATTATTTTATGACAAAACAAAAGGTCATAACGATTTGAAATAGATAATCATTCAAATTGCCATAATTATTTTAATTAATTCAATAAACAAATTTATTTTTTAAATTTCTTACTTATTATTTTAGGAAATATTAATAAATTAGTATTATTTTATTCCATGTAGGCTTGTATTAACTTAACAATTATTTTATGACAAATCAAAAGGTTATAATGATTTTAAATAGACAATTGTTCAAATGGTAAATAGATTTATTTTTTTAAATCTCTTTATCATTAATTTTTCAAATGCTAATAAGTTATTATTAATTTATTCTAAATAAGCTCGTATGAACTGAAGTTATTGTTTTATAACTAAACAAAATGTTAGAACAATTTCAAATAGATAATTGTTCTAATAAGCTTAACCATTTGAACTGATTTGGTAAACAAATTTATTTTTTAAATCTCTTACTTATTAATTTTTAAAATATTATTAAATTAGTATTATTTTAATTAGAATAAGCTTATACGAATAAAACAATTATTTTATGATAAAAGAAAAGGTCGTAATGATTTAAAATAGATAATCATTCATGTAGTCTTAACTATTTGAACTGCTTCGGCAATTAGATTTACTTTTTAATTTTCTTGGTTATTAAGTTTTGAAATATTATTAAATTATTATTTTATTCTGAATAAAATAGTATGAATAGAACCAATTGTTTGATGACAAAATAAAAAGTTATAACGATTTGAAATAGATAATTATTCAAATAGTTAAAACTATTTGAAATGGTTTAGTAAACAAAGTTACTTTTTAAATCTCTTACTAATTAATTTTGTAAAATTAATAAATTAGTATTATTTTATTTCAAACAAACTCTTCTTAACAAAAACAATTGTTTTATGACAAAACAAAAAGTAATAATGATATAAAATAGATAATTATTCAAATTGTTATAATTATTTAAACTGGTTTGGTAAATGAAATTATTTTCTAAATCTTTTACTTATAAATTTTTGAAATATTAATAAATTAATTTTATCCTATTTTGAATACGTTTGTATGAGCTAAAACAATTGTTTTATGACAAAATAAAAGGTCATAGCAATTTGAAATAAATAATTGTTTATATAGTCTTAACTGTTTGAACAAAAGGTCATAACAATTTAAAATAAATAAATGTTAATAAATTAGTATTGTTTTATTTCGATTAAGCTTTTATGAACTGAAACAATTATTATATGACTAAACAAAAGGTCAGAAAGATTTCAAATAGATAATTATTCTAATAGTTTTAACTATTTAAACTGGTTTAGCAAACACATTTATTTTTTAAATCTCTTATTAATTTTCAGAATATTATTAAATTAGTATTATTTTTATTCGAATAAGCTTGGATGATCAGAAATAATTGTTTTATGAGAAAATAAAGATCATAATAATTTGAGATTGATATTTGTTCAAATAGTCATAACTATTTGAACTAGTTCGAAAAACAGTTTTAGTTTTTGAATCTTTTGCTTACTAATTTTCAAAATATTAATAAAGCAACATTATTTTATTTCAAATAAGTTTTTATAAACTGAAACAATTGTTTTATGATAAAACAAAAGCTTATAATGACTTTAAATAGCTAGAATGATTGGTCAAAAAGTTAAATCTTTTTAAACTTTTTAGTAAATAGATATTTTTTTAAATCTCTTGCTCATTAGTTTTTAGAATGTTAAGAAATTAGTATTATTTTATTCTAAATAGGCTTCTATGAACTAAAATAATTGTTTTATGACTAAACAAAAAGTCATAATGATTTGAAATAGATAAATGTTTTAATAGTCTTAACTATTTGAACTAGTTTGACAAACACATTTATTTTTTAAATTTCTTACTTATTAATTTTTGAAATATTATTAAATTAGTATTATTTTAATCTTAATAAGCTTGTATGAAAAGGAACAATTGTTTTATGACAAAATAAAGATCATAACATTTTGAGATAGATAATTGTTCAAATAGTCATAACTATTTGAATTGTTTTGAAAAATAGATTTAGTTTTTAAATTACTTATTAATTTTTAAAATATTAATAGGTCAGTATTATTTTAATTTGAATAATTTTTCATGAGCAGAAACAATTATTTTATGACAAAACAAATGGTCATAACGATTTGAAATAGATAATAGCTCAAATAGACATGATTATTTGAACTTGTTTGATAAATAGATTTATTTTTTAAATCTCCAACTTATTAATTTTTAGAATATTAATAAATTAGTATTATTTTATTTCAAATAAAATTGTATGAATAGAAACAATTGTTTTATGATAAAACAAAAGATCATAATGATTTGAAATAAATAATTGTTCAAATAGTCATAACTATTTGAACTCGCTCCGTAAATAGATTTATTTTTTAAATCTTTTATTTATTAATTTTTAAAATTTTAATAAATTAGTATTATTTTATTTTGAATAAGCTTTTATGAATAGAAACAATTGGTTTATGATAAAATAAAAAGTCATAACGATTTGAAATAGATAATTGTTCAAATTGTCATAACTATATGAGCGTGTTTACAAAACATATTTATTTTTAAATTTTTACTTATTAATTTTTGGAATATTAAATAATTTATATTATTTTTAAGCTTGCATGAATAGAACCAATTGTTTTATGACAAAACAAATGGTCATAATATTTTGAAATAGATAATTGTTCAGATAGTCATAACTATTTGAACATATTCAATAAACAAATTCATTTTTTAATTCTCTTACTCATTAATTTTTAGAATATTAATATATTAGTATTATTTTATTTCAAATAAACTTATATGAATGGAAACAATTGTTTTATTACAAAATAAAAAGGTCACAATGTTTTGAAATAGATAATTAAATAGTCATGACTATTTGAACTTGTTTAGTAAACATATTTTTTTAAATCTTCTACTTATTATTTGTAGAAATATTAATAACTTAATATTATTTTAATCTGAACAAGCTTTTATGAACATAAATAATTATTTTATGACAAAACAAAAGTCATAACAATTTAAAATAAATAATTGTTCAAATAGTCATAAAGATTTGAACTTGTTCAATAAGCATATTTATTTTCTAAATCTTTTACTTATTAATTATCTTGTTATTAATAAATTTATTTTATTTTATTTGAAATAAGCTTGTATGAACAAAAAAATCATTTTATGACAAAACAAAAGGTTATAGCAATTTCAAATAGATAATTGTTCAAATAGTCATAATTATTTAAACTTGTTAAGTAAATAGATTCATTTTTTAAATCTCTTAATTATTAATTTTTGGAATATTCATAGCTTAGTATTATTTTATTTTTGAATAATTTTAGATTAATTGAAATAATTTTTTTATGACAAAACAAAAGGTCATAACAATTTGAAATAGATATTTATTCAAATAGTCATGACTATTTGATCTAGTTTGGTAAACATATTTATTTTTTAAATTTTTACTTATTAATTGTTGAAATTTTAATAAATTAGTATTATTTCAATCCAAATAGGCTTATATGAAGATAAAACTATTATTTTATAACAAAATAAAAAGTCATAACTATTTGAACTGATTTAATAATTAGATTTAATTTTTAAATATGATATTAATTTTGAAATATTAATAGATTATGACAAAATAAAAGGACATAACAATTTTAATTAGATAATTATTTATATAGCCTTAACTATTTGAATTGGTTCGACAAACAAATTTATTTTTTAAATATCTTAGTTATTAATTTTCATGATATTATTAGATATTATTATTTTATTTCAAATAAGCATATATGAGCATAAATAATTGTTTTATCACAAAACAAAAGGTTATAACGACTTGAAATATATAATTGTTCAAATAGTCATAATTATTTGAATTGGTTCGATAAACAAATAATCTCCTATTTATTAATTTTTGAAATATTAATAAATTAGTACTATTTTATTTCAAATTGGCTTGTATGATGAAAAACAATTGTTTTATGATGAAAAACAAAACAAAAGCTCATAATGATTTGAAATAGATAATTGTTCAAATGTCATAACTATTTAAATTGTTTTGTGATAAAACAAAAGGTCATAACAATTTTAAATAGATAATTGTTCAAATAGTCATAATTATTTGAACTTATTCGGTAAACAAATTTATTTTTTTAAATTCCTTACTTACTAATTTTTTGAATGTTAATAAAATATTATTTTTTATTTCGAATAAGTATGTATGAACTTAAACAATTATTTTATGACTAAAAAAAGATTAGAATGATTTGAAATAGATAATTGTTCTAATAGTCTTAACTATTTGACTGGTTTGATAAATACATTTATTTTTAAATCTCGTACTTATTAATTTTTAGAATTTTATTAGTTTAGCAATATTTTACTCTGAATAAATTTATATGAATAGAAACAATTATTTTATGATAAAACAAAGATCGTACTGATTTGAAATAGATAATTATTCAAATAGTCACAACTATTTGAATTGGTTCAATAATCAGATTTAGTTTTTGAATCTCTTATTAATTTTCAAAATATTAACAAAATAGTATTGTTCTATTCTAAATAATTTTATATGAATAGAAACAATTGTTTTATGACAAAACAAAATGTCATAATGATTTGAAATAAATAATATTTCAAATGGACATGACTATTTGAACTTGTTTGGTAAACATATTTATTTTTTAAATCTTTAACTTATTAATTTTTAGAATATTAATAAATTAGTATTATCTTATTTCGAATAAACTTGTATGAATAGAAACTATTGTTTTACGACAAAATAAAAGATCATAATGTTTTGAAATAAAAAATTATTTAAATAGTCATAACTATTTGAACTCGCTCGGTAACTAGATTTATCTTTTAGATCTTTTAGTTATTAATTTTTAAAATTTTAATAAATTAATATTAGTTTATTCCGACTAAGCCTTTATGAATAGAAACAATTGGTTAATGATTAAAAAAAAGGCCATAACAATTTGAAATAGATAATTGTTCAAATAGTTATAACTATTTGAACGTGTTTAGAAAACATATTTATTTTTTAAATTTTTACTTATTAATCTTCGGAATATTAATAAATTTTTATTATTTTATTCAAAATAAGCTTGTATGAATATTAATAAGTTACTAGTATTTTATTTCAAATAAGCATATATGAATTGATACAATTTTTTATGACGAAACAAAAGATTATAGCGATTTGAAATAGATAATTATTCAAAAGGTTATTACTATTTGAACTTGTTTGATAAACATATTTATTTTTAAAATCTTTAACTTATTAATTGTTGAAATATTAATAAATTAATATTATTTAAATCCAAATAAGCCTTTATAAACAAAAATAATTGTTCAAATAGTCATAACTATTTGAACTTATTTGATAAACAGATTTGAAATGACCTTGTATGAATAGAAAAAATTGTTTTATGACAAAACAAAAGGCTATAGCAATTTGAAATAGATAATTGTTCAAATAGTCATAACTATTTGAACTTGCTCGGTAAATAAATCCATTAATTTTTGGAATATTAATAAATTAGAATTATGTTATTTTGAATAAGCTTTAATGAACAGAAACAATGTTTTTGTGACAAAACAAAAGGTTATAATGATTTGAAATAGATAATTATTCAAACAATTATAACTATTTGTACTGGTCAGGCCAACAAATACATTTTCTAAATCCGTTAGTTATTAATTTTAAATTAGCATTACTTTATTCTAAATAAGATTGTATGAATAGAAACAATTATTTTATGATAAAACAAATGGTCATAACAATTTGAAATAAATAATTGTTCAAATAGTTATAACTAATTGAACTAATTTTGCAAATAGATTTATTTTTTAAATCTCTTACTTCTTAATTTTTAAGATATTAATAAATTAATATTATTTTATTCTAAACAAATTTATATGAACAAAAACATTTGTTTTATGACAAAACAAAATGTAATAACGATTTAAAATAGATAATCATTCAAATATTCATAATTATTTAAACTGGTTTGGCTAATAAAATTATTTTTTTAATTTTTTACTTATTAATTTTTGAAATATTAATAAATTCAATTTATTTTATTCTGAATAAATTAGTAAGAGCTGAAAAATTGTTGTACAATAAAACAAAATGTTATAACTATTTGAAATAAATAATTGTTCATATAGCCTTAACTATTTGAAGTGGTTTGGCAAACAATTGTATCTTTTAAATCTCTTAATTATTAATTGTCAAAATATTAGTAGATTAGTATTATTTTATTCTAGATAAGCTTGTATGGACAAAAATAATTATTTTATGATAGAACAAAAGGTTACAACTATTTGAAATATATAATTGTTCAAATAGTTATAATTATTTGAACTAGTTCAATAAAAAAATTATTTTTAGATCTCTTATAAATTTTTGAAATATTAATAAATTAGTTTTATTTTATTATGAATAAACTTGGATGAGCTGAATAATTATTTTATAACAAAGCAAAAGGTCATAATGATTTGAAATAAATAATTATTCAATAGTTTAACTGTTTAAACTAGTTTAACAAACAAATTTATTTTTTAAATCTCTTAGTTATGAATTTTTAGAATATTATTAATTTTGTATTATTTTATTTCGAATAAATTTATATGAATAGAAATAATTGTTTTATGATAGAACAAAAGGTTATAACAATTTGAAATAGATAATTGTTCAAATAGTCAAACTATTTGAACTTATTCAGTAAATAGATTTATTTTTTGAATTTCATACTAATTCTTAAAATATTAATAAACTATTATTATTTTATTTCAAATAAACTTGTATGTTCAAAAATAATTGTTTTATGACAAAATGAAAGATACTAACAATTTTATTTAAAATAAGCTTGTATGTTGAAAAACAATTGTTTTATGACAAAATGAAAAGTAATAATGATTTGAAATACATAATTGTTCAAATGGCCATAATTATTTGAACTGATTTAGTAAACTGATTTTATTTTTTTAATTTCTTATTAATTTTCAAAATGTTAATAAAGTAGTATTATTTTATTTTGGATAAAGTTTTGTGAACTAAAACAATTGTTTTATGACAAAACAAAAGCTCATAACAATTTTAAATAGATAATTGTTCAAACAATCATAACTATTTATTTTTTTCAAATCTCTTGCTTATTAATTTTTTGAAAGTTAATAAAGTAGTATTATTTTCTTTCAAATAAGCTTGTATGAATTGAAACAATTATTTTATGACTAAACAAAAAAGTCAGAATGATTTGAAATAGATAATCATTCTAATAATCTTAACTATTTGAACTGATTCGCAAACACATTTATTTTTTAAATCTCTTACATATTAATTTTAAAAATATTATTAAATTAGTATTATTTTTATTTGAATCAGCTTGTATGAAAAGAAACAATTGTTGTATAAAAAAATAAAAGATAATTACGATTTGAGATAGATAATTGTTCAAATAGTCATAGCTATTTGAACTGGTTTAATAAACATATTGAGTTTTTAAATCTCTTATTAATTTTCAAAATATTAATAAATTAGTATTAGTTTATTTTGAATAATTCTATATGAATAGAAACAATTGTTTTACAACAAAACAAAAGGTTATAACAATTTGAAATAGATAATTGTTCAAATGGACATGACTATTTGAACTTGTTTGGTAAACATATCTATTTTTTAAGTCTCCTACCATTAATTTAAAGAATATTAATAATGTAGTATTATTTTATTCCAAATAAACTTGTATGAATAGAAAGAATTGTTTTATGACAAAACAAAAGATCATAACTATTTGAAATAAAAAATTGTTGAAACAGTCATAACTATTTAAGCTTACTTGGTAAACAGATTTATTTTTTAAATCTTTTACTTATTAATTTTTGGAATATTAATAAATTAGTATTATTTTATTTTGAATAAGCTTGTATGGACAAAAACAATTAGTTTATCACAAAACAAAAGGTCATAACTATTTGAAATAGATAATTGCTCAAATAGTTAGAACTATTTGAATGTGTTTTGAAAACAAATTTATTTTTTAAATTTTTACTTATTAAATTTTGGAATATTAATAAATTTAATTATTTTATTTGAAATAAGCTTATATGAATAAAAACAATTGCTTTATGAAAAAACAAAAGGTCATAATGATTTGAAATAGATAATTGTTTAAACAATCATAACTATTTGAACTTGTTCAGTAAACAGATTCATTTTTTTTTAAATCTCTTACTCATTAATTTTTAGAATATTAATAAATTAGTGATATTTTATTTCAAATAAGCCAATATGAACTGATACAATTGTTTTATGACAAAATAATAGATCATAATGATTTGAAATAGATAATTATTCAAATAGTTATGACTAGTTAAACTTGTTCAGTCAATATATTTATTGTAAAATCTTTTACTTATTAATTTTTCAAATATTAATAAATTAATATTATTTTAATCTGAATAGGCTTGTATGAAGAAAAACAATTGTGTCATGACAAAACAAAAAGTCAAAATGATTTGAAATAAATAATTATTCAAAAAGTCATAACTATTTGAACTTATTCGATAAATAGATTTTTTTAATCTTTTACTTATTAATTGTCTAAATATTAATAAATTTGTATAAGTTTATTTGAAATAAGCTTGTATGAATAGAAAATTTTGTTTTATGACAAAACAAAAGGTTATAGTGATTTGAAATAGATAATTGTTCAAATAGTCATAATTATTTGTACTTGTTCGATAAATAAATTCATTTTTTAAATCTCTTACTTAATAATTTTTAGAATATTAATAAAATAGAATTATGCTATTTCAAATAAGTTTATACGAATAAAAACAATTGTTTTGTGATGAAACAAAAGGTCATAATGATTTGAAATAAATAATTATTCAAACAGTCATAACTATTTATACTGGTCAAGCCGATAGATTCATTTAGTATTACTTTATTTCGAATAATACTGTATGAATAGAAACAATTGTTTTATGACAAAACAAATTGTCATAATGATTTGAAATAAATAATTATTCAAATGTTATAACTAATTGAATTGGTTTAGTAAACAAATTTATTTTTTAAATTTCTTACTTCTTAATTTTAAAAATATTAATTAATTAATAATATTTTATTTCAACAAACTTATATGAACAAAAACATTTGTTTTATGACAAAACAAAAGGTCATAATGATTTGAAATAGATAATTGTTCAAATAGTCATAATTATTTGAACTGGTTAGGCAAACATAATTTTTTTAAAATCTCTTACTTATTTAGTTTTGAAATATTAATAAATTTATTTTATTTTATTTCGAATAAGTTACTAAAAACTGAAAAAATTGTTTTACAACAAAACAAAAGGTCATAATGATTTGAAATAAAGAATTGTTCATATAGCCTTAACTATTTGAACTAGTTTAGCAAACAAATTTATTTTTTAAATCTTTTAGTTATTAATTTTTAGAATATTATTATATTAGTATTACTTTATTCGAAATAAACTTGTGTGAACAAAAATAATTGTTTTATGAGATAACAAAGGGTTATAACAATTTAAAATATATAATTGTTCAAATAGTTATAACTATTTGAACTGGTTCAGTAAACATATTAACTTTTTAAATCTTTTACTTATTAATTTTTGAAATATTAGTAAATTAGTATTATTTTATTCTAAATAGGCTTGTATGGTGAAAAACATTTGTTTTATGACAAAACAAAAGTTCATAATGATTTGAAATAGATAACTGTTCTAATTGCTATAATTATTCGAACTAATTTGATAAACTGATTTATTTTTTAAATCTCTAACTTATCAATTTTTGAAATATTAATAAAGTAATATTATTTTATTTTGGATAAACTTTTAGGCACTAAAATAGTTATTTTATGATAAAATAAAAGGTCATAATGATTTTAAATAAATAATTGTTCAAATAAACATAACTATTTAAACTTATTCGGTAAGTAGATTTTTTTTATGTCATACTTATTAATTTTCTGAATGTTAATAAGTTAGTATTATTATATTTCAAATAAGCATGTAAGAACTAAAATAATTATTTTTTGACTAAACAAAAGATCAAAACAATTTGGAATAGATAATTGTTCTAATAGTCTTAACTATTTGAACTGATTCGAAAAACCCATTTATTTTTAAATCCTTATTAACTTTTGAAATAGTAATAAATTGGTATTATTTTATTCTGAATAATTTTGTATGAGTAGAAACAATTATTTTATGACAAAATAAAATATCATAACGATTTGAAATAGATAATAGTTCAAATGGACATTACTATTTGAACTTGTTTAGTAAACAAATTTATTTTTTAAATCTCTAACTTATTAAATTTTAGAATAATAATAAATTAGTATTATTTTATTCCAAATAAACTGTATGAATAGAAACAATTGTTTTATAACAAAACAAAAGATCATAACGATTTGAAATATATAATTGTTTAAAAAGTCAACTATTTGAACTTGCTCGGTAAACAGATTTATTATTTAAATCTTTTACTTTTTAATTTTAGAAATATTAATAAATTAGTATTATTTTATTTCGAATAAGCTTGTATAAATAGAAGCAATTGGTTTATAGCAAAATAAATTGTCATAACAATTTAAAATAGATAATTGTTCAAATAGTCATAACTATTTGAACGTGTTCAGAAAACATATTTATTTTTTTAATTTTGACTTATTAATTTTTGAAGTTTTAATACATTTATTATTATTTTATTCAAAATAAGCTTGCATGAATAGAACCAATTATTTGATGACAAAACAATGGTCATAACATTTTGAAATAGATAATTATTTAGATAGTCATAACTATTTAAATTTGTTCGGTAAATAGATTCATTTTTTTAATTCTCTTACTCATTAATTTTTGGTATATTAATAAATTAGAATTATTTTATTTCAAATAAGCTTATATTAATTGAAATAATTGTTTTATTACAAAACAAAAGGTCATAATGATTTGAAATAGATAATTATTCGAATAGTAATGACTATTTGAATTTGTTCGATAAACATATTTATTTTTTAAATCTTTTACTTATTTATAGTTGAAATATTAATAAATTAATATTATTTTAATCTAAATAAGTTTGTATGAATAGAAACAATTGTTTTATGACAAAACAAAAAGTCATAACAATTCTGTTTGCAAAACTATTTCAAATAATTATGACTATTTGAATAATTATCTATTTCAAATCGTTATTACCTTTTGTTTTATCTTAAAACAAATTTCTTTGTTCATATAAGTTTATTCGAAATAAAATAATATTAATTTATTAATATTTCAAACATTAATACGTAAGAGATTTAAAAAATAAATCTATTTACCAAACTAGTTCAATTAGTTATAATTATTTGAACAATTATTTATTTCAAATCATTATGACCATTTGTTTTATCATAAAACAATTGTTTTTGTTTATACAATCTTATTCAGAATAAAGTAATGTTAATTTATTAATATTCTTAAAATTAATAAGTAACAGATTTATAAAATGTATCTGTTGGCTTAACCAATAGAAACAATTATGACTGTTTGAACAATTATTTATTTAAAATCATTATGACCTTTTGTTTTGTCACAAAATAATTGTTTCTGTTCATACAAGCTTATTCGAAATAACATAATTCTAATTTATTAATATTCCAAAAATTAATTAGTAAGATATTTAAAAATGAATCTATTTACAAAACAAGTACAAATAGTTATGGCTATTTAAACAATTATCTATTTCAAATTGCTATAACCTTTTGTATTGTCATAAAACAAATTTTTTTATTCATACAAGCTTATGTCAAATCTGTTTACCAAATAATTTCAAATCAATATGACTATTTGAACAATTATTTATTTCAAATTGTTATGACCTTTTGTTTTGTCATAAAATAATTATTTTTCTTTATACTAGCTTATTTGAATTAAAATAATATTAATTTATTAATATTTTGACAATAAAAAATAAATATGTTTACCGAACAAGTTCAAATAGTAATAACTATTTGAATAATTATCTATTTCAAATCATTTATGATCTTTTGAGTTGTCATAAAATGATTGTATCAATTCATATAGGCTTATTCAAAACAAAATAATACTAACTTATTACTATTTCAAAAATTAATGAGTAAGAGATTTAAAAAATGAATCTATTTACCAAACAAGTTCAAATAGTTATGACTATTTGAACAATTATCTATTTTAAATCATTATGATTTTTTGTTTTGCCATAAAATAATTGTTTCTATTCATACAAGCTTATTCGAATAAAATAATGTAAATTTACTAATATTCCAAAGATTAATAAGTAAAAATTTAAAAAATAAATCTCTTTTCTGAATATGTTCAAATAATTATGGTTATTCGAACAATTACTTATTTCAAATCATTATGACCTTTCATTTTGTCATAAACCAATTGTTTCTATTCATAAAAACTTATTTGAAATAAAATAATACTAATTTATTCAAATTCAAAAAATTAGTAAGTAAAAGATTAAAGAAATAAATTTGTTTGCCAAGTGAGTTCAAATAGTTATGACTATTTAAATAATTATTTTATTTCAAATCATTATGATATTTTGTTTTGTCATAAAACAATTGTTTCTATTTATACAAAATTATTCAGAATAAAATAGTATTAATTTATTAATATTTTGAAAATTAATAAGAGATTTAAAAACTAAATCTGTTTATTGAACCATTTCAAATAGTTATGACTATTTGAACAATTATCTATCTCAAATTGGTATTATCTTTGTTTTGTCATAAAATAATTGTTTCTGTCTATACAAACTTATTCAAAGTAAAATATTGCTAAACTAATAATATTTTAAAAATTTATAAGTAAGCGATTTAAAAAATAAATCTATTTAACGAATTAGTTCAAATAGTTAAGACTATTAGAACAATTATCTATTTCAAATTGTTTTGACCTTTTGTTTAGTCATAAAATAGTTGTTTTAGTTCAATCATGCTTATTCAAAATCAAAGAATACTATTTTATTAACATTCAAAAAATTAATAAGCAAGGAATTTTAAAAAATAAATCTATTTACCAAACAAGTTCAAATAGTTATGACTATTTGAATAATTATCATTTTAAAATTGTTATAACCTTTTGTTTTATCATAAAACAATTGTTTCATTTCATAAAAGCTTATCCAAAATAAAATAATATTACTTTATTAATATTTCAAAAATTGAGAAGTTGGAGATTAAAAACATAAATTAGTTTATCGAATCAGTTCAAATAATTATGGTTATTTGAATAATTATCTATTTCAAATCATTTTGAACTTATTTTTTGTCATAAAACAATTGTTTTTCATTATACAAGCCTATTCAAAATAAGATAATACTAACTTATTAATATTTCAAAAATTAATAAATAGGAGATTGTCTGTTTATTGAACCAATTTAAATAATTATGTAACAATTATATATTTCAAGTCATTATAACCATTTGTTTTGTCATAAAACACTTATTTATATTCATACAAGCTTCTTTGAAATAAAATAATACTAATCTAACAATATTATTAAAATTAATAATTAAGAGATTTGAAAAATAAATTTGTTTGTTGAACCAGTTCAAATAGTTAAGGCTATATGAATAATTACATATTTCAAATTGTTATGTCCTTTTGTTTTGTCATAAAAAAATGTTTTTCTTCATATAAGTTTATTCAGAATAAAATTATATTAATTTTATTAATATTTTGAAAATTAATAAGAGATTTAAAAAATAAATCTATTTATCAAACCAGTTCAATTAGTTATAACAATTTAAACAATTATTTATCGTTATGACCATTTGTTTTGTCTTAAAACAATTATTTCTATTGATATAGTCTTATTTGGAATAAAGTAATGTTAATTTATTAATGTTCTAGAAATTAACAAGTAATAGATTTAAAAAATGAATTTGTTGACCTGACCTGTGCAAATAGTTATAACTGGCTGAACAACAATTATCTATTTCAAATCATTATGACCTTTTATTTTGTCACAAAACAATTGTTTATGTTTATACAAGCTTATTGGGAATAAGAGATTTAAAAACTGAATTTGTTTATCGAACAAGTTCAAATAGTTATGACTATTTGAACAATTACATATTTCAAATTGCCATCACCTTTTGTTTTGTCATAAAATAATTTTTTTCTTTTCCTACAAGCTTATTTCAATTAAACTAATACAAATTTATTATCATTCAGACAATTAATAAGTAAAAGATTTAAAAAATGAATATGTTTACTGCATAAGTTCAAATACTTATGACTAATCATTATGACTTTTAACGATTTGAAATAGTTATAATTATTTGAACTAGTTTAGTAAATAAAATTATTTTTTAAATCTCTTATAAAATTTTGAAATATTAACAAATTAGTTTTGTTTTATTCCAAATAAACTTGTATGAGCTGAAATAATTGTTTTATGATAAAACAAAAGGTCATAATTATTTGAAATAAATAATTGTTCATATTGTCTTAACTATTTGAATTGGTTCAGGAAATGAATTTATTTTTTAAATCTCTTAGTTATGAATTTTTAGAATATTATTAAATTAGTATTATTTTGTTTCGAATAAACTTGTATGAACAAAAATAATTGATTTATGACAGAACAAAAGGTTATAACAATTTGAAATAGATAATTGTGCAAATTGTCATAACTATTTAAATTGGTTTGGTAAACAGATTTATTTTTTAAATCTCTTACTAATTCTTAAAATATTACTAAATTAGTATTATTTTATTTTAAATAAGCTTGCATGTTGAGAAACAATTGTTTTATGACAAAATGAAAGGTAATAATGATTTGAAATATATAATTGTTCAAATGGCCATAATTATTTGAATTGATTCGATAAATTAATTTATTTTTTAAATCTCTTGCTTGTTAATTTTTGAAATATTAATAAAATAGTATTATTTTATTTTGGATAAGTTTTTATGCACTGAAAGAATTGTTTTATGATAAAACAAAAATTCCCAATGATTTTAAATAGATAATTGTTCAAATAACCATAACTATTTGAACTTGTTTAGTAAATATATTTATTTTTTCAAATCTCTTGCTTATTAATTTTTTGAATGTTAATAAATTAGTATTATTTTATTCTGAATAAGCTTATATGAATTGAAACAATTATTTTATGATAAAACAAAATCTTAGAATGATTTGAAATAGAAAATATACTAATAGTTTTAACCATTTGAACTAATTCAGCAAACACATTTATTTTTTTAAATCTCTTACTAATTTTTGAAATATTATTAAATTAGTATTATTTTTATCCAAATAAGCATATATGATCAAAAACAATTTTTTTATGACAAAACAAAGATCATAGCAATTTGAGATTGATATTTGTTCAAATGGTCATAACTATTTGAACTAGTTCGAACAATAGCTTTAATTTTTAAATCTCTTACTTAATAATTGTTAGCTTTTTAGGTGAGATGGTGATCCAAGAGAGAGGTGAATTGGATCTCTTCAAATTCTTTCCTAAAAAAATAGTTTCAATATAATTGAATGGAAATTAAAACCAATATCAAAATAATAATGAATTGATGAACTATAAGCAAGTATAAACTATAATCAAAATAAAGAGATAGGGATAGAGAAATCAAATAGAAGGATTTATAGAGGTTCGGTCCTTATCCACAAGGCATTTACGTCCTCTCTCTTGGTTGTCCACACCAAGGCTTTAAGCTAATATTCTTAATTAAAATTATAACCCTATCTTTTTCTCTTAAAGGCTTAAGATAGAAATCTTATACTCTCTACTTTCTAGGCTAAGTAGTAACCTCTCAATCTCACAAATTCAAGAGGATGCCTCACCTCTTGATTATAAAGTCACTTAATAAAAATGTAAACATAAAAAACCTTTCAAAGGCTAAGTGTTTGCCTAATGAAGTACAAACAAATATGATGAATGAAGAACACAATATTGTTTGGATACAACAAATACAAAGATATGGATTTTAAGCTCTAACAATTCTTGATTTTTAAGAGAATGAAAATATAGTTTGTTGGTTCTTGCTCTCTTGATTCATCAATCTTCTTGGTGTGTTGGAGTGGCCGATATAGAGAAATTGAAGAACTAGCCGTTGAGGAAGCTTGGGAAGAAGAAATGTCCATTAGAAGCATGAAAAACTAGCCGTTGGAGTGTTCTGGGCAAGACCCGATCGATCCCTTCCATGAGGGGATCAGTTGGTTCATGTTTTGGAACAAATTTGCCTTTGAAAATCATGATTCGATTGATCCCTTCCTTGAAGGGATCAATTGGTTCATGGGGGTGATTGATCCCCTCCTTAGGGTGATTGATCCCTTCCCTAAGGGGATTGATCTTGTCCAAGCTAGGTGGTTATCTTCTATTTTGCACTCTACTAACTAATTTGATCATGTATTGAGTTATAAAAATCTAAATCATAAAACATTTGAAGATTTAGAAACTAGACTTCAAGTCTTTTTATCCATATAAAGTTCATTACTTAATTCATTATGTACAAATTATAGTGAATTTTCAAAACTACCCTTTGTACAGTTTTTAGACAACTGCTAAGTGTCTAGTAAAAATTCAAGATCTTTTCTTAGAAAATTTGGATTTTGATTTTGTTTGATCCATTAGAAAGTAGACTTAAAGAGCTTTCTAACCATATAAAATTCAAATATTAAAGCTTTGTGAATTAATACAAAAAAATAAAACAAATTCAATGTTAGAAAACTTTGTTCTTGTAAAACAACTTTTTTAATTTAATCTATTTCTCAAAACCAATATTATCAAAATTGTATCAAGTCCAAAATGAATAAGTTTACTTTAAAATCAACAATTGGACTTTCATTTAAGTTTAAATAAAAATTGTTTAAAGATACTTTTGATTTGAGAAATAAGAAAACATAAAGAAAGGTTTGTTTAAACTTTGAAAATCATATTATTTATTTAGTACCAAAATATAAAACTTAAGAACATGTACTAAATAAATCTTTTTCAAAATCTTGATGAAGCTTATTTAGCTTAATGCTTTGTCATTTCAACATAAGGATCAATTCAAGGCTAACAATCTCCTCCTTTTTGATATGACAAAACTTAAAGATAAATTTGCTTGATAAAAAAAAATAAAATTTCTTTAAGACATTTAAGATTTTGAAAAACATTTTGAAAACTCCCCCTTAAACAATACATGGCACTCCCCCTTAATTTATGCATCCTAATCCAACACAACTCAACAAACATATGTTAGTGAAATATATGAAATAAGCACAATCAAAACATATGCAAGTGAAGCACAAGCAAATTTGTCCATATGATATTTCTCCCCTTTTTTGTCATAGCAAAAAGGCATGAGCATATTAATGAGCAAAACAACACAAAGAGCTATCATTAACAAATATATTCATGAAACATTTCTCCCCTTTGTTGTTTAAGCTCTTTATAACAAATGTTTAAGCTCCTATATCAATTGCTATAAATAATTATCCATTTCAAATCATTGTGGCCTTTTGTTTTGTAATAAAATAATTGTTTCAATTAACATAAGCTTATTTGAAGTAAAATAATACTAATTTATTAATATTCCAAAATTAATGAGTAAGAGAACTAGAAAAATGAATTTGTTTACTAAACAAGTTCAAAGAGTTATGACTATCTGAACAATTATCTATTTAAAAACATCATGACCTTTTGTTTTGTCATAAAACAATTGGTTTTGTTCATCCAAACTTATTTCGAATAAAATAATATAAATTAATTAATATTCCAAAAGTTAATAAGCAAAAATTTGAAAAATAAATGTTTTTACTGAACACGTTCAAATAGTTATGACTATTTGAACAATTATTTATTTCAAATCATTATGACTATTTGTTTTGTCATAAACCAATAGTTTCTATTCATGCAAGCTTATTTGGAATAAAATAATACTAATTTATTAAAATTCTAAAAATTAATAAGCAAAAAATTTAAAAAATAAATCTTTTTAGCAAGCGAGTTCAAATAGTTATGACTATTTGAATAATTATTTATTTCAAATCATTATGATCTTTTGTTTTATCATAAAACAATTGTTTCTATTCATAAAAGTATATTTGGAATAAAATAATATTAATTTATTAATATTCTAAAAATTAATAAGTTAGAGATTTAAAGAATAAATTTGTTTACTGAACAAGTTCAAATAGTCATTTCTATTTGAACTATCAGCTATTTTGAACTGTTACGACATTTTGTTTTATCATAAAATAATACCAATTATTCAGAATAATTGGTATTCATAGAAAATTATTTAGAATAAAATAATACGAATTTATTACTATTTCAAAAATTAATAAAGATTTAAAAAATAAATGTGTTTACTGAACTAGTTCAAATAATTAAGCCTATGAGAACAATTATCTATTTCAAATCGTTCTGACCTTTTGTTTAGTCATAAAATAATTGTTTAAATGTATACATGCTTACTCAAAATAAAATAATACTAATTTATTAACATTTAGAAAATTAATAAGCAAGAACTTAAAAAAATATATCTGTTTACCAAAAAAGTTCAAATGGTTATGACTATTTGAACATTTATCTATTTAAAATTGTTATGACCTTTTTATTTTTATTGCAAACAATTGTTTCAGTACATAAAAGCTTATCTAAAATAAAATAATACTACTTATTAATATTTCAAAATTTGATAAGTTAGAGATTTAAAAAATAAATTAGTTTATCAAATCAATTCAAATAATTTTGGCCATTTGAATAATTATCTATTTTAAATCATTATGAATTTTTGTTTTGTCATAAAATATTATTTTTCATCATACAAGCCTATTTGGTATAAAATAATACTAATTTACTAATATTTTAAAAATTAATAAGTTGGAGATGTAAAAAATTGATCTGTTTACTGAACCATTTCAAATAGTTATGACTATTTGAGCAATTATATATTTCAAATTGTTATAAGCTTTTGTTATATCATAAAACAATTATTTTTGTTCATAAAAGTTTATTCAAAATAAAATAATACTAATGTAATAATATTCTAAAAATTAATAATTAAGAGATTTAAAATATAAATGTATTTACCAAACCAGTTCAAATAGTCAAGACTATATGAATAATTCTTAATTTTAAATCATTAGGACTTTTTGTTTTATCGTAAAACAATTTTTTCAGTTTTTAGTAACTTATTCAGAGTAAAAAAAACAAATTTATTAATATTTCAAAAATTAGTAAGAGATTTAAAAAATAATTATATTTATCAAATCAATTCAAATAATTATGACTATTTGAACAATTATCTATTTCAAATCATTATTACCTTTTGTTTTGTCATAAAACAAATGCTTTTGTTCATATAAGTTTATTTGCAATAAAATAATATTAATTTATTAATATTTTGAAAATTAAGAAGTAAGAGATTTAAAAAATAAATTCGTTTACTAAACTAGTTCAATTAGTTATAACTATTTGAACCATTATTTACTTCAAATCGTGATGACTATTTATTTTGTCATAAAAGAATTGTTTCTATTCATACAGTCTTATTCGGAATAAAGTAATGCTAATTTATTAACATTCTAAAAATTAATAAGTAACGGATTTAAAAAATGAATTTGTTAGCCTGACGAGTGCAAATAGTTATGACTGTTTGAATAATTATCTATTTCAAATTGTTATGACCATTTGTTTTATTGCAAAACAATTGTTTCTATTTGTACAAGCATATCTAAAATAAGATAATTTTAATTTATTAATATTCCAAAAATTAATAAGCAAGAGATTTAAAAAATGAATTTGTTTACTGAACAAGTTCAAATAATTATGATTGTTTGAACAATTATCTATATCAAATTGCTATAACTTTTTGTTTTGTTATAAAACAATTTTTTTATTCATACAAGCTTATTTTAAATAAAATAATACAATTTTTTTAATATTCCAAAAATTAATGAGTAAAAATTTAAAAAAAAAAGTTTTTTGAATGCATTCAAATAGTTATGACTATTTGATCAATTATCTATTTCAAATAGTTATGACCTTTTATTTGTTAGAAACTAGTTGTTTCTGTTCATACAAGCGTATTTGAAATAAAATAATACTAGTTTATTAATATTCCAAAAATTGATAAGTAAAAGATTTAAAAAATAAATTTATTTACTGAGCAACTTCAAATAGTTATGACTGTTCGAACAATTGTTTATTTAAATAGTTATGATCTTTTGTTTTGTCATAAAATAATTGTTTCTATTCATACAAGTTTATTGGGAATAAAAAAATACTAATTTATTAATATTATGAAAATTAATAGGTAGGAGATTTAAAAAATAAATCTATTTACTGAACAAGTTCAAATAGTTATGTCCATTTGAACAATTGTCTATTTGAAATCGTTATGACCTTTTGTTTTGTCATAAAATAATTGTTTCTATTTGTGCAAAATTATTTACAATAAAATAATGATAATCTATTAATATTTTGAAAATTAATAAGAGATTTAAAAACTAAATTTGTTTATGGAAACAGTTCAAACAGCTATGATTATTTAAATAATTATTTATCTCAAATAATTATGATCTTTATTTTGTCATAAAATAATTGTTTCTGTTTATACAAGCTTATTCAAATTAAAATAATATTAATTTAATAATATTCCAAAAATTAATAAAAGATTTAAAAAATAAATGTGTTTGTCGAATCAATTCAAATAGTTAAGACTATTAGAGCAATTATTTATTTCAAATTATTTTGACCTTTTGTTTAGTCATAAAATAATTATTTCAGTTCATACAAGCTTATTCAAAATAAAATAATAGCAATTTATTAACATTTGAAAAATTAATGAGTAAGAGATTAAAAAAAATGTTTATCAAACAACTTGAAATAGATTTGCCTATTTAAACAATTATCTATTTAAAGTCACTATGACCTTTTGTTTTGTCATAAAATATTTGTTTTAGTTAAAAAAAACTTATCTGAAATAAAATAATACTACTTCACTAATATTTTGAAAATTAGTAAGCAAGAGATTTAAAAACTAAAGCTGTTTTTCGCACCAATTCAAATAGTTATGACTATTTGAACAAATATCAATCTTAAATAGTTATGATCCTTATTTTCTCATAAAACAATTGTTTCTAATCATACAAGGTTTTTTAGATAAAAATAATATTAATTTAATAATATTCCAAAAATTAATAAGAGATTTAAAAATATATATATTTTTCGAACCAGTTCAAATAGTTAAGACTACTAGGATAATTATCTATTTCAAATTGTTTTGACCTTTGGTTTAGTCATATAATAATTGCTTCAGTTTATACAAGCTTAATCGGAATAAAATAATACTAATTTATTAATATTCAAAAAATTAATAAGCAAAAGATTTGAAAAATTAAATTTGTTTACTAAACAAGTTTAAATAGTTATGACTATTTGAACAATTATATATTTAAAATCGTTATGCCCTTTTATTTTGTCATAAAACCATTGTTTTAGTTCATAAAAGCTTATCCAAAATAAAATAATACTATTTTATTAATATTTCAAAAGTTAATAAGGAATTTAAAAAATAAATTAATTTACCGAAATAGTTCAAATAAGTATGGCCATTTGAACAACTACCTATTTCGAATCATTATTACTTTTTGTTTTATCTTAAAACAATTGTTTTTCAACATTCAAGCTTATTCGAAATAAAATAAAACTAATTTATTAATATTCAAGAATTAATAAGAGATTTAAAAAGTAAATCTATTTACCAAACAAGTTCAAATAGTTTTGACTATTTGAATAATTATCTATTTCAAATTGTTATAACCTTTTGTTCTATCATAAAACAATTATTTCTGTTTCTACAGGCTTCTTTGAAATAAAATAATACTAATTTAGTAGTATTCTACAAATTAATAACTAAGAGATTTTTAAAAATAAATCTATTTGCCAAATTAGTTCAAACAATTAACTATATGTACAATTATTTATTTCAAATTGTTATGACCTTTTGTTTTGTCATAAAACAATTATTTTAGCTTATACAAGCTTATTCGAAATAGAGTAAAACTAATTTATTAATTGTTCAAAAATTTGTAACAGATTTAGAAAATAATTTTATTTGCTAAACCAATTCAAATGATTATGACTATTTGAACAATTATCAATTTCAAATCATTATTATTAATTTATTAATAATTAGAAAATTAATCAATAAGAGATTTAAAAAGTAAATCTATTTACCAAACCATTTTAAATAGTTTTAACTATTTGAATAATTATCTATTCCAAATCATTATAACCTTTTATTTTATCATCAAACAATTGGTTCTGTTGATACTATTTTATTTGAAATAAAATAATACTAATTTAATAATATTTTGAAACTTAATAACCAAGAAAATTAAAAAATAAATCTAATAGCCAAACAAGTTCAAATAGTTAAGACTAAATGAATGGTTATTTATTTAAAATCATTATGACCTTTTGGTTTCTCATAAAATAATTATTTTGTTTTTACAAGCTTATTCGGATTAAAATAATACTAATTTAATAATAGTTCAAATGAATAAGAGATTTAAAAAATAAATTTGCTTACCAAATCAGCTTAAATGGTTAAGACGATTAGAATAATTATTTATTTCAAATTGTTTTGACCTTTTGTTTAGTCATAAAACAATTGTTACAGTTCTATAAGATTATTCAGAATAAATTAATACTAATTTATTAACATTCAAAAAATTAATAAGAAAGAGATTTAAAAAAATAAATCTGTTTATCAAACAAGTTCAAGTAGTTATTATAATTTGAACAATTGCCTATTTAGAAGCTTTAAAACCTTTTGACTTGCCATAAAATAATTTTTCAGTTAATACAAGCTTATTTTGAATAAAATAATATAAATTTATTAACATTAAGATAATTAATTAATAAAAGATTTAAAAAATAAATATGCTTACCGAATAAGTTCAAATTGTTATGACTATTTGAGCAATTATTTATTTCAACTTATTATGACTTTTTATTTTTCATAAAATAATTGTTTCTGTTCATTCAAACTTATTCAGATTAAAATAATTTTAATTTATTAATATTTTGACAATTAATAAGTCAAAGATTTAAAAAATAAATATGTTTATCTATCAAGTTCAAATAGTCATGACTATTTGAATAATTATCTATTTCAAATCATTATGACCTTTTCTTTTGTAATAAAAATAATTGTTTTAGTTCATATGAGCTTATTTGAAGTAAAATAATACTGATTTATTAATATTTTAAAAATTAATGAGTAAGAAAATTAAAAAAGGAATCTTATATCAAATAAGTTCAAATAGTTATGACTATCTAAACAATTACCTATTTCAGAACATTATGGCCTTTTGTTTTATCTTAAAAAATTGGTTCTGTTCATGTAAGCTTATTTTGAATAAAATAATATAAATTTATTAATATTTTAGAAATTAATAAGTTAAAATTTAAAAAATAAATCTGTTTTCTTAACTTGTTAAAAATTTATGACTATTTGAACAATTATTTATTTTAAATTGTTATGACCCTTTGTTTTGTCATAAACCAATTGTTTCTATTCATACAAGCTTATTCATAATAAAATAATATTAATTTATTAAAATTTCAAAGGTTAATAAGTAAAAGATTTAAAAAAAAAATTTATTTTTAAGACAAGTTTAAATAGTTACAACTATTTGAACAGTTATTTATATCAAATCATTATAAAACCTTTGCGTTTGTCATAAAATAATAGTTTCTATTCAGACAAGTTTATTCGGAATAAAATAATACTAATTTATTAATATAATAAAATTAATGAGTTGGAGACTTAAAAAATTAATCTATTTATTACATAAGTTCAAATAGTCACATCCATTTGAACTATTATTTATTTCAAATCATTATGATATTTTGTTTGGTCGTAAAAAAATTGTTTTTATTCATACAATATTATTCAAAATAAAATAATACTAATTTATTAATATTTCAAAAATTAATAAGAGATTTAAGAACTAAATCTATTGACCAAACTAGTTCAAATTATTATGACTATTTGAACAATTATCTATCTCAAATCATTATGATCTTTGTTTTGTTATAAAACAATTGTTTCTATCCATACAAGCTTATTCGAAGTAAAATATTGCTAAACTAATAATATTCTAAAATTAATAAGCAATAGATTTAAAAAGTAAATGTATTTGCTGAATCAGTTCAAATAGTTAAGAATATTAGAACAATTATCTATTTCGAATCGTTCTAACCTTTTGTTTAGTCATAAAATAATTATTTTAGTTCATACATGCTTATTCAAAATAAAATAATATTATTTTATTAACATTAAAAAAATTAATAAGAAAGAAATTTTAAAAAATATATACGTTTCTCGAACAAATTCAAATAGTTATGACCATTTGAACAATTATCAATTTAAAATCATTATGACCTTTTGTTTTATAATAAAACAATTGTTTCAATTCATAAAAGCTTATCCAAAATAAAATAATATTACTTTATTAATATTTTAAAAATTGAGAAGTTGGAGATTTAAAAAATAAATCAATTTATCGAATCAGTTCAAATAATTGTGGCCATTTGAACAATTATCTATTTCAAATTTTTATGAACTTTTGTTTTGTCATAAAACAATTGTTTTTCATCATATAAGCATATTCGGAATGAAATAATACTAATTTATTAATATTTCAAAAATTAATGAGTAGGAGATTTAAAAAATAAATCTATTTAGCGAACTAGTTCAAATAGTTATAACTATTTGAACAATTATATATTTCAAATCATTATAACCTTTTGTTTTGTTATATAACAATTATTTATGTTCATACAAGCTTATTTAAAATAAAATAATACTAATCTAATAATATTATGAAAATTAATAACTAAGAGATTTTTTAAAAAAATTTGTTTGCCAAACCAGTTCAAATAGTAAAGGCTGTATGAATAATTATCTATTCTGAATCATTATGACCTTTTGTTTTGTCATAAAATAAATGTTTTTGTTAATATAAGTTTGTTTTGGAATAAAATAATATTAATTTATTAATATTTTAAAAACTATTAAGAGATTTAAAATATAAATTTGTTTACCAAACTAGTTCAATTAGTTATAACAATTTGAATAATTATTTAGTTTAAATCGTTATGACCATTTGTTTTGTCATAAAACAATTATTTCTATTGATACAATTTTATTTGGAATAAAATAATGCTAATTTATTAATATTTTAAAAATTAATAAGTAGTGGATTTAAAAAAAAATCTGTTGGCTTGACCAATGCAAATAGTTATATTTGATTGAACAATTATCTATTTCAAATCGTTATGACCTTCTATTTTGTCACAAAACAATTGTTTCTATTCATACAAGCCTATTCAGAATAGCATAATTCTAATTTATTAATATTTCACAAATTAAGTAAGAGATTTAAAAACTAAATCTGTTTATCGAACAAGTTCAAATAGTTACGATTATTTGAACAATTACCTATTTCAAATAGCTATAAACTTTTGTTTTGTCATAAAATAATTTTTTCTATTCATACAACCTTATTTCAATTAAAATAATACAAATTTATTAATATTCATATAATTAATAAATAAAAGATTTAAAAAATAACTATGTTTACCGAATAAATTCAAATAGTTGTGACTATTTGAACAATTATTTATTTCAAATCATTATGACTTTTTTGTTTTGTCATAAAATAATTGTTTTTGTTCATACAAGCTTATTCGAATTAAAATAATATTAATTTATTAATATTTTGACAATTAATAAGTAATAGATTTTAAAAATAAATATGTTTATTGAACAAGTTCCGATAATCATAACTATTTGAATAATTATCTATTTCAAATTGTTATGACCTTTTATTTCATCATAAAACAATTATATCAGTTCATATAGGTTAATTCGAAATAAAATAATACTAATTTATTAATATTTCAAAAATTAATAAGTAAGAGATTTATAAAATAAATTTATTTACCAAACAAGTTCCAATAGTTATGGCTATATAAATAATTTTCTATTTCAAATCATTATGATATTTTGTTTTTTCATAAAATAATTATTTATGTTCATATAAGCTTATTTCAAATAAAATAATATAAATTTAGTAATATTCCAAAAA
Organism: Durio zibethinus; assembly: GCF_047325235.1. NCBI lineage: Eukaryota > Viridiplantae > Streptophyta > Magnoliopsida > Malvales > Malvaceae > Durio > Durio zibethinus. The sequence goes on along the minus strand of NC_143176.1, from coordinate 25,242,458 downwards.
TTAATAAGTGAAATTTTAAAAAATAAATATGTTTTCTGAATACATTTAAATAGTTATGATTATCTGAATAATTATCTATTTTAAATAATTATGACCTTTTATTTTGTCATAAACCAATTGTTTCTATTCATACAAGTGTATTCAAAATAAGTAATGCTAGTTTATTAATATTCCAAAAATTAATAAGTAAAAGATTTAAAAATAAATCTGTTTACCGAGCAAGTTCAAATAGTTATACTTGTTTGAACAATTATTTATTTCAAATAGTTATGATATTTTGTTTTATCATAAAACAATTGTTTCTATTCATGCAAGTTTATTCAAAACAAAATAATACTAATTTATTAATATTTTAAAATTAATAGGTAGAAGATTTAAAAAATAAATCTGTTTACTAAATAAGTTAAAATAGTCATATCTATATGAATAATTATCTATTTCAAAACATTATGACTTTTTGTTTTGTCATAAAATAATTGTTTCTATTCATGCAAAATTATTCAAAATAAAATAATAATAATTTATTAATATTTTGAAAATTAATAAGAGATTTAATACTAAATCTATTTACCAAAATAGTTTAAATAGTTATTACTATTTGAATGATTATCTATCTCAAATCGTTATGATGTTTATTTTGTCATAAAACAATTGTTTCTTTTCATACAAGCTTATTTAGATTAAAATAATACTAATTTAATAATATTCCAAAAATTAATATGAGCTTTGAAAAATAAATGTGTTTGTTGAACCAGTTTAAATAGTTCAGACTATTATAACAATTATCTATTTCAAATCGTTATGACCTTTTTGTTTAGTTATAAAACAATTATTTCAGTTTATACAAACCTATTCAGAATAAAATAATTGTAATTTTTTAACATTTGAAAAATTAATGAGCAAGAGATTTAAAAAATATAAATTTATTTATCAAACAAGTTCAAATAGATTTGACTATTTGAACAATTATCTATTTAAAGTCATTATGACCTTTTGTTTTGTCATAAAACAGTTGTTTCATTTCATAAAAACTTATTCGAAATAAACTAATATTACTTTATTAATATTTAAAAAATTAATAAATAAAAGATTTAAAACTAAAGTTTTTTTGAACTAGTTCAAATAGTTATGACTATATGAACAAATATTAATCTCAAATCATTACGATCTTTGTTTTCTCATAAAACAATCTTTTTTTATCATACAACCTTATTTGGACAAAATAATACTAATTTAATAATATTCCAAAAATTAGTGAGAGATTTAAAAAATAAATGTATTTGCTGAACTAGTTCAAATAGTTAAGACTATTAGAATAATTATCTATTTCAAATCATTCTAACCTTTTATTTAGTCCTATAATAATAGTTTCAGTTTATACATGCTTATTCAGAATAAAATAATACTAACTTATTAACATTTCAAAAATTAATAAGAGATTCAAAAAGATAAATGTGTTTATCGAATAAGTTCAAAGAGTTATGACTATTTGAACAATTATCAATTTAAAATCATTATGACCTTTTGTTTTGTCATAAATAATTCTTTTTAGTTCATAAAAGCTTATCCAAAAGAAAATAATACTACTTTATTATTATTCTGAAAGTTAATAACTAAGAGATTTAAAAAATAAATCAGTTGACTAAATAAGTTCAAATAATTATGGCCATTTAAACAACTATTTATTTCAAATTATTATTACCTTTTGTTTGTCATAAAACAATTGTTTTTAAAAAATAAATCTTTTTACCAAACCAGTTCCAATAGTTATAACTATTTCAACAATTATCTATTTTAGATTGTTATAACATTTTATTCTATAATAAAACAATTGTTTCTATTCATACAAGCTTATTCGAAATAAAATAATACTAATTTAGTAATATTCTGAAAATTAATAATTAAGAAATTTAAAAAATAAATATGTTTGCTAAACAAATTCAAACAGTTATGACTATATAAACAATTATTTAACTCAAATTGTTATGACCTTTTGTTTTGTCATAAAATAATTATTTCAGCTTGTAGAAATTTATTCGGAATAGAGTAAAACTAATTTATTAATATTTCAAAAATTTATAAGAGATTTAGAAAATAATTCTATTTACAGAACTAGTTCAAATAATTATAACTATTTAAACAATTATCTATTTCAAATCATTATTACTTTTTATTTTGTAATAAAACAATATTTTTTTGTTAATATAAGTTTGTTCAAAATAAAATAATACTAATTTATTAATATTTATCAAACCAGTTCAAATAGTTATGACTATTTGAGCATTTATTTATTTCAAATTGTTATGACTTTTTGTTGTGTTATAAAACAATAGTTTATGTTCATACAAGCTTATTTGGATTAAAATAATACCAATTTATTAATATTTCAACAATTAATAACTTAAAAATTTAAAACATAAATATTCTTACCGAACTGGATCAAATAGTCATGACTATTTGAATAATTATCTATTTCAAATCATTATGACCTTTTGTTTTGTCATAAAAAAATCATTTCGATTCATATAAGCTTATTCAAAATAAAATACTATTAAGTTATCAATATTCTGAAAATTAATAATTAAGAGATTTAAAAAATGAATTTGTTTAACGAACAAGTTTAAATAATTATGACTGTTTGAACAATTATCTATTTGAAATCGTTATAACCTTTTGTTTTGTCATAAAATGATTTTTTTTCTATTCATACAAGCTTATTTTGAATAAAATAATACAAATTTATTAATAGTAAGACAATTAATAAGTAAAAGATCTAATAAATCTACTCGACCAAGTTCAAATCTTTATGACCATTTGAATAATTATATAAATTTATTAATATTCTAAAAATTAATAAGTAAAAATTTAAAAAATAATATGTTTTCTGAACACGTTCAAATAGTTATGACTATTTGAACAATTATCTATTTCAAATTGTTATGACCTTTAGTTTTGTCATAAGCCAATTGTTTCATTCATAAAAGCTTATTCAGAATAAAATAATTATTAAAATTTCAAAAATTAATAAGTAAAAAAGATTTAAAAAATAAACTTGTTTATTGAATGAGTTCGAATAGTTATGACCATTCAAGTAATTATTTATTTCAAATCATATTGGTCTTTAGTTTTGTCATAAAACAATTGTTTCTATTTATAAAATTTTATTTAAAATAAAATAATACTAATTTATTAATATTCTAAAATTAATAAGTTGGAGATTTAAAAAATAAATTTGCCTACTGAACAAGTTCAAATAGTCATGTCTATTTGAATTATTATCTATGTCAAATCTTTATGACATTTTGTTTTATCATAAAATGATTGTTTCTATTCATACAAAATTATTCAGAATAAAATAATATTAGTTTATTAATATTTCAAAAATTAATAAGAGTTTAAGAATTAAATCTGGTTATCGAACCGATTCAAATACTTATGGCTATTTGAACAATTATCTATCTCAAATTATTATGATATTTTTTTTGTAATAAAACAAATGCTTCTGTTCATACAAGCTTATTATGAGTAAAATATTGCTAAATTAATAATATTCCAAAAATTAATAAGAGCTTTGAAAAATAAATGTGTTAATTGAACCAATTCAAATAGTTAAGACTATTAGAACAATTATCTATTTCAAATCATTCTTACCTTTTGTTTATTCATAAAACAATTATTTCAGTTCATACAAGCTTATTCAGAATAGAATAATTGTAATTTATTAATATTCAAAAAATTAATGAGCAAGAGATTTAAATAAAATAAATCTATTTATCAAATAAGTTCAAATAGATTTGACTATTTGAACAATTATCTATTTAAAGTTGTTATAACCTTTTGTTTTGTCATAAAGCAATTATTTCATTTCATAAAAACTTATTCAAAATAAAATAATACTACTTTATTAATATTTCAAAAATTAATAAGCAAGAGATTTAAAACTAAAGTTATTTTTTGAACTAGTTCAAATAGTTATGACTATTTGAACAAATATCATTCTCAAATCTTTATGATTTTTGTTTTCTCATAAAACAATTGTTTCTAATCATGCAAGCTTATTCGAATAAAAATAATATTAGTTTAATAATATTCCAAAAATTAGTGAAAGATTTAAAAAATAAATGTATTTGCTAAACTAGTTCAAATAGTTGAGACCATTAAAATAATTATCTATTTCAAATGATTCTAACCTTTTATTAATATTTAGAAAATTAATTAGTAAGAGATTTAAAAAGTAAAACTGTTTACTAAACCCTTTCAAATAGTTTTGACTATTTGAATAATTATCTATTCCAATTCATTATAACCTTTTATTTTGTCATCAAACAATTGGTCCTATTCATACTATTTTATACAAAATAAAATAATATTAATTTAATAATATTTTGGCACTTAATAACCAAGAAAATTAAAAAATAAAGCAAATTGCTAAACCATTTCAAATAGTAAGACTATATGAACGATTATCTATTTCAAATCGTTATGACCTTTTGTTTTGTCATGAAACAATTGTTTTTTATCATACAAGCTTATTCGAAATAAAATAATATTAATTTATTAATATTTCAAAAATTAATAAGTAAGAGATTTAAAAAATAAATATGTTTAACGAATTAGTTCAGATAATTATGACTATTTAAGCAATTATCAATCCAAATCGTCAAGATCTTTGTTTTGTCATAAAACAATTGTTTCTGATCATAAAGCTTATTTAGTTAAAAATAATACTAATTTAATAATATTTCAAAAATTAATAAGTACGAGATTTAAAAAATAAATGTCTTTGCCGAACCAATTCAAATAGTTAAAACTATTAGAATAACTATATATTTTAAATCATTCTAACCTTTTGTTTAGTTAGAAAATATTTGTTTCATATCTTACAATCTTATTTGAAATAAAATAATCCAAATTTATCAACATTTGAGAAATTAATAAGGAAAATTTTGAAAAAATAAATCTGTTTATCGAACAAGTTCAAATAGTGATTACTGTTTGAACAATTATTTATTTAAAATCATTATGACATTTTGTTTTGATATAAAAAAATTGTTTCAGTTTACAAAAGCTTATCCAAAATAAAAGAATACTAATTTCTTAATATTTCAAAAATTAATAAGCAATGGTTTAAAAAAATAAATTAGTTTACTAAACAAATTCAAATAGTTACGCTTATTTGAACAATTGTCTATTTAAAATCATTATGACCTTTTGTCTTGTCATAAAATAATTGTTTCAATTCATAAAAGCTTATTCAAAATAAAATAATAATAATTTACTAATATTTCAAAAATTAATAAGTAAGCGATTTAAAAAGTAAATCGATTTACCAAATCAGTTCAAATAATTGTGGCCATTTCAACAATTATCTATTTTAAATTGTTATAACCTTTTGTTTGGTTATATAACAATTGTTTTTTATTATACAAAGTTTGTTCAAAATAAAATAATAGTAATTTATTAATCTCTCAAAAATTAATAAGAGATTTAAAAAATAAATTTATTTAACGAACCAATTTAAATATTATGACTATTTGAATAATTGTATACTTCAAATGGTTATAACCTTTTGTTCTGTCGTAAAACAATTATTTCTGTTTATACAAGCTTATTCAAAATAAAATAATACTAATATAAAAATATTCCAAAAATTAATAACTGAGAGATTTAAAAAATAAATTTGTTTGCTAAACTAGTTCAAATAGTTAAGACTATATGAACCTTTATCTATTTCAAATCATTTTTGTTTTGTCATAAAACAATTTTTTCAATTCACACTAACTTATTTGGAATAAAATAAAATGAATTTATTCATACTAAAAAATTAATATGTAAGAGATTTAAAAAGTAATTCTATTTACCTAACCAGTTTAAATAATTATGATTATTTGAACAATTATCCTTTTCAAATAGCTATGACCTTTTGTTCTATCATAAAACAAATGTTTTTGTTCATGTAAGTTTGCTCGAAATAAAAGAATACTAATCTATTAATATTTTAAAAATTAATAAAGGATTTAAAAAATAAATCTGTTTATCAAACTAGTTCAAATAGTTATGATTATTTGAGCAATTATTTATTTTAAATTGTTATGACTTTTTGTTCCATTATAAAACAATAGTTTTTGTTCATACAAGCTTATTTGGATTAAAATAATACCAATTTATTAATATTTCAACAGTTAATAAGTAAAAAATTTAAAAAATAAATATGCTTACCGAATTAGATCAAATAGTCATGACTATTTGAATAATTATCTATTTCAAATCATTATGACCTTTTGTTTTGTCATAAAAAAATCATTTTGATTCATATAAGCTTATTTGAAATAAAATAATACTAAGCTATTAATATTCTAAAAATTAATAATTAAGAGATTTAAAAAATGAATATATTTAAGAAACGAGTTTAAATAATTATGACTATTTGAACAATTATCTATTTGAAATTGCTATAACCTTTTGTTTTATCATAAAATGATTTTTTTTTCTATTCATACAAACTTATTTCGAATAAAATAATACAAATTTATTAATATTAAAACAATTAATATGTAAAAAATTTAAAAAATTACTAAACAGGTTCAAATCGTTAAGAATATTTGTGCAATTATTTATTTCAAATTGTTATGACCTTTTTTTTGTTATAAGACAATAGTTTTTGTTCATATAAGCTTATTGGAATTAAAATAATATGAATTTATTAATATTTCAACAATTAATAAGTAAAAAATTTAAAAAATAAATATGCTTACCGAACTAGATCAAATAGTCATGACTATTTGACTAATTATCTATTTCAAATGGTTATGACATTTTCTTTTGTCATAAAAAAATTATTTCAATTCATACATGCTTATTTGAAAAAAATAATACTAAGTTATTAATATTATGAAAATTAATAATTAAGAGATTAAAAAAATAAATCTGTTTGTCGAACAAGTTTAAATAATTTTGACTATTTTGATAATTATTTATTTGAAATCACTATAACCTTTTGTTTTGTCATAAAATGATTTTTTCTATTCATACAAGCTTATTTTGAATAAAATAATACAAATTTATTAATATTAAGGCAATTAATAAGTAAAAGATTTAAAAAATAAATCTATTTATTGAACAATATCAAATCTTTATGACTATTTGAAAAATTATTTATTTCAAATCGGTATGACTTTTTGTTTTATCATAAAATAATTCTTTCTATCATACATGTTTATTTCGATTAACAAAATATTAATTTATTAATATTTTGACAATTAATAAGTAGAATATTTAAAAAATAAAAATGTTTTTTGAACAAGTTCAACTAGTTATAACTATTTGAATAATTGTCTATTTCAAATCATTGTGATGTTTTGTTTTGTAATAAAACAATTATTTTAGTTCATATAAGCTTATTTGAAATAAAATAATACTAATTTTTTAATATTCCAAAAATTAATGAGAAAGAGAATTAAAAAAGGAATCTTGTTACCTAACATCTTCAAATATTTATGACTATTTGAATTATTATCTATTTCAAATCATTGTGACATTTTGTTTTGTAATGAAACAATTGTTTTAGTTCATATAAGCTTATTTGAAATTAAATAATGCTAATTTATTAATATTCTAGAAATTAATGAGAAAGAGAATTAAAAAATAAATCTTGTTACCAAACATGTTCAAATAGCTATGATTATCTGAACAATTATCTATTTTAAAATATTATGATATTTTGTTTTCTCATAAAACATTTGGTTCTATTCATGCAAGCATATTTCGAATAAAATAATAAAAATTTATTAATATTTCAAAAATTAATAAGTAAAAATTTAAAAATAAATATATTTTCTAAACATTTTCAAATAGTTAGAACTATCTAAACAATTATCTATTTCAAATTGTTATGACATTTTTTTTGTCAAAAACCAATTGTTTCTGTTCATAAAAGCTTATTTGAAATGAAACAATACTAACTTATTAAAATTCCAAAAATTAATAAGTAAAAGATTTAAAAAATAAATTTGTTTATCGAGCAAGTTCAAATAGTTATGACTATTTAAACAATTATTTAGTTCAAATCATTATGATCTTTTGTTTTATCATGAAACAATTGTTTCTATTCATACAAGTTTATTCAAAATAAAATAATACTAATTTATTAATATTTTAAAAATTAATAAGTTGGAAATTTAAAAAATAATTTTTTTCACAAAACAAGCTTAAATACTCATGTCCATTTGAACTATTATCTATATCAAATTGTTATTATATTTTGTTTTGTCAGAAAATAATTGTTTCTATTCATACAAAATTATTCAAAATAAAATAATACTAATTTATTAATATTTCAAAAATTAATAAAAGATTTAAAAACTAAGGGAATGTGCTTGGTAGAATCAACAGAGAGAGAAGACCTTATTAAGTTGACTTTAGTCTAACTTTGTGAAATCACTTGAGAGGTGTAGGATAAGTGAGAGACCTCGGATGAAATTGAAATACTACTACTTTTAACGTTATTGTACTTATTCTATGAATCGAAAGCGGGGCACGACCTTTTTTTTTGGACCTAAAGCTGGCCTCAGTTAGTCAATCTAGGTAAAAAACATTGTTAGGTGGGGAGTTTGGCCGGGAAGGCAAATTTGTTAAAAGATAATGTAGGTGTCCTAAGATAAGCTCAATGAGAATAGAAAACATATGTGGAACAAAAGGGTAAACACTCATTTGATTCTGATTTCCAGTACGAATATGAATTATGAAAGCATGGCCTATCAATCCTTTATACCTTTGGAATTTGAAGCTAGGGGTGTCAAAAAAGTTACCATAGGGATAACTAGCTAGTGGTAGCTAAGCATGCATAGCAACATTGCTTTTTGATCCTTCGATGCCAACTTTTCCTATCATTGAGAAGCTGAATTCACCAAGTGTTGGATTGTTCACCCACTAATAGAAAACATGAGCTGGGTTTAGACCATCGTGAGATAGGTTAGTCTTACCTTATTGATGGCAATGTCACAATAGTAATTCAACCTAGTAGAGAGGAACTATTGATTCACACAATCGGTCATCATGTTTGGTTCAAAGGTCAATGGTGCAAAGCTACCACACGCTAGATTTTGACTAAACACCTCTAAGTTACAATCTAGGCTAGAAGTGACGCATGCGCTTGTGACCCGATTGTCAACCCACAGTAAAAACCTATGGCCCCCAAAGGTACATGTTATAGTTGCAGCCTCTAAGGTGAACAAATTATGCGGGCCTCCTTAGAGCTTAATTCCCACAAAATGATAAGTAGAATCCTTTGCAGATGACTTAATTATGTGATGGAGTACTATAAGTGGTAGAGTAGCTTGTGGCCACTTTGCCATGATCCACTAAGATTTAGCCCTTTGTTGCTTCGATTCGTCCTTTCCCTTTACACTAATTGAAGTCTATTCACTTTATTTTTTTACATCGTACCTCTTTGGGGTAGGGGATGAATGGTGTTCTCCATTGCAATCGATTAGGCTGGTGGATGACATCCCTACCTTAAGCATCCAAGTAAATGACAACCAAATGCCTTTGGTATTTATTATAGGAATAGGCTCACCCTTGGTGCGGCTAGCCCTTGGATTAGTTCTACCTGTACACCATTGACAGCACTTGGCCCTTGGGTGGGCAATCATATCCAACACTATTGGCAGATGTTGGCCTATTGTTTCCTTGAATACCATCAGCAAATACTGGCCCCTTAGTTCAGGATGCTACATCAGACACCATCGCTAGATGCTGGCACTTGTCAAAAATTGTCAACCAACGAAACTCAAGTGCTTAGCATAATTCTAGCTTGTCAAAGATTATGCTATAGTATTAGGCATTCTAGAAGCCCACAAATCTGATCATCCTAGGACTATGTTTAGGCAATCCCGTACATGGGTTTGATCATGCGCTCGCACCTTGATCATCAGTGCTTGCACCTGGGTCTGACTGTGTGACTGCACATTACTCACAAGTGAATGCACGTGGACCTAGCTCAATTTTACCAAACTTGAAAACCTTTCTTGTGTCTCTGGAGTCTTGATTACTGCCCATACCACTATTTTGGGTTAGTTCCCTATGACCTAGGACTTTAGTAAGCCTTATGGCTTGGTTTGCTTGGTAGTCGAACCTTGTCATACTAGAATTGAGACTGTTCCTCAACTTAGAGAGAACCCTTGGGCTTGGACTAGCTTGCAGACTGTGACACATACACATGCCTTAATTCATCTAAGTGCTCACCAACACCTACACTTGAGCCTGGCTCAATTCTATAAAACTTAAACACTGTGCCTAAGCTTCTAGAGTTTTGATCACTGCCATACCACTATTCTAGGCTAGTGCCCCATAACCTGGGCCTCCAGTAGGCTTTAAGGCTTGGTCCCCTTGGCAATCAGACCCTTTCCTATTAGAATTGGAATTACTCATCAACTCGGAGAGAACATTTGGGCCTGGACTAGCTTTTAGACCATGACACATGCACTTGCCTCGACCACTATTAAGACCTGTTGGCCCTTAGTCTTTTCACATGTTTTAACCTTTATCGACAATGCTAGCCTTTTGTATAAGTAGTTCCCTTGAACACTATTGGCATATGCTAGGCCACACACCGAGCATGGTATCCTAGGCCTAGATCACATACCATGCACACTACTATCAAGCAGTTGGTGGGTTTAAGCACATCTTCATAATTTTGCCATGCAAATGCCATTTTAATGGCTTGTTAATTCATCTAAGCGCTCACTAGCGCCTGCACCTAGGGCTGGCTCAATTTCATGGAACCCAAACACCGTGCTTGAGCCTTTAGAGTTTTGATCACTGCCCATACCACTATTCTTCTCTAGTGCTTCACAACCTGGGCCTCTAGTAGGTCTCAAGGCCTAGTCCCCTTAGTAGTCAGACCCTTTTCTGCTAGAATTGGAACCGTTCCTCAACTTAGAGAAAACCCTTGGGCCTGGACTAGCTTACAAACCATGACACAAGTACATGTCTCGACCACCATCAGGATATGTTGGCCCTTGGTCTTGGCACATACTTCGACCACCAATAGCACATGTTGGCCCTTTGTGCGAGCAATTCCCTTGAACACCATCGACATATGCTAGGTCGTACATCACACATGAGTATCTTGGGCACGAGCCTCACACAATGCATACCATGATTGGCCAGTCGGTGGGTTCTAGCACATCTTCACACTTCTGCCATGCCAATGCCATTTTTATAGCCTATAAACTCACATAAGCATTCACTAGTGCCTGCACTTAGGGCTGGCTCAATTTTGCCAAACTTGAACACTATGTTTAAGCCTCTAGAGTCTTGATCACTACTTTTACCATTATTTTAGGCTAGTTCCTTATGACCTGGGCCTCTAATAGGCTTCAAGGCCTAGTCCCCCTCGTAATCGAACCCTTTCCTATTAGAACTAGAATTGCTTCTTGACTCAAAAAGAACCCTAGGCTTAGATTGACTTATGAATTATGACACATGCATATGCCTTGTCCACCATTAAAAGATGTTGGCCCTTGGCCCTCGTGCATCTTTCAACCACTATTGGCACATGCTGGCCTTTTGTGCAAGCAGTTCCCTTGAACACCAATGACATATGCTAGGCCACACATCAAGCATAAGTATCCTGGGCTTAGGTCACATACTATGTGCACCACAATAGAGTAGTAGATGGGTTCAAGCACATCTTCATATTTTGCCTATGGTAATGCCATTGTCATGGCTTATAAATTCATATAATGCTTACTAGCTCCTGCACCTTGGCTTGGCTCATTTCCATTAAACTTGAACATCGTGCTTGAGCCGTTGGAGTTTTGATCACTGCCCTTACCACTATTTTGGGCTAGTTCCCTATGACCTAAACTTCTAGTATGCCTCAAGGCTTGGTCCCCCTGGCTATCAGACTTTATCTCGCTAGAATTAGAATTGTTGCTCAACTAAAAAAAATCCTCTAAGCCTGGACTAGCTTGCAAACCATGGCACATGCACATGCCTCGACTGCCATTGGGAAATGTTGGCCCTTGGTCTTAGCACATGCTTCAACCATCATTGGCACATACTGACCCTTTGTGCGAGCAGTTCCTTCGTACACTATCAGTACATTCTAGGCCGTGCGCCATGTGCACGACAACCAAGCAGTAGGTGGGTTCAAGTGTCATGGTTCATAAGCTAGTACAAGCCAAAGGGTTCTCTTCAAGTTGAATAGTAGTTCAAGTTCTAGTGAGATAAAGTTTGACATTTAAGAGGACCAGGCCCTAAGGTTCACTAGATGTCTAGGTCATGGGGAGCTAGCCTAAAATAATAGGACAGGTAGTGATAAAGACTCTAAAGGCCTAGGAAAGGTGTTTAGGTTTCGTAAGATTGAGCTAGGCCTAGGGGTAGGTGTTGGTGAGCATTGCACAAGCATCTAATCAAACCTAGGTGAAAACATTGATGGTTAAAGAGTAGGTACACAATCGAGCCCGGGTGTGGGCACACCTAAACACAATCTTAGGAGGATCAGTTTTTAGGGCTTCTAAAAGGCCCGATAATTAGCATAATTTTAGCAAGTCAAAGATTGTGCAGCAATACCAATCCTTTAAAATCAAGAATTGTATCTTATCTCCTAAAATCATAAGATTCAAGCCAGCGTAATCCCCAAAGTTTAGAAATGTATCTTGGTACTAATTGTAAGGGGGATTCAATTATAAATAGAGAGATTCTCACCCTCATTGTACACACACTAGAACCATTAAGTAATAACATCCTTATTTTTGCCTTAAACTTTATTTTATTCTTTTGTTAACCTTTTTGCAAGCATTTGTTATGGCTTTATTTCGTAACATACTAGGTGGCCAAGCCTTGTAGTCTAAAGTGTCTATGCACCATTTCTTATGTTAGGCTAATTTGGGATGTGAAAGAGTCCATTCTTGTGTCTTGAAGTTGTCCGAGCCTGAAGCTTGAGTCTCGACTAGTGACATAGGAACATCTTCATATTTTTACCATGCAAATGCCATTTTTATGGCTTGTAAATTCATAAAATGCTAACCAACACCCGCACCTAGGCTTGGCTCAATTCTGCCAAACTTGAACATCGAGCCTAATCCTCTAGAGTCTTGATCACTGCCTGTAAATTCATAAAATGCTAACCAACACACACACACACCCCTAGGCCTAGCTCAATTCTGTCAAACCCAAACACTAGGCCCAAGCCTTTAGAGTCTTGATCACTACCTATTCCTTTGTTCTAGGCTAGTTCCCCATGACTTGGACCTCTAGTACACCTCAAGGCTTGGTCCCTCTAGCTTTTAGACCTTGTCTTACTAGAATTGGAACTGTTTCTCTATTCGAAAAGAACTCTTAGGCTTGGATCAGCTTATAGATTGTGGCATATGCACATGCCTTAACTGCCATCGAGACATGTAGGCTCTTGGTCTTGGCACATGCTTTGATTAACATCGAAACATGCTGGCCCTTAGTGTAGTAGTTCCCCTAAATATTATTGGCACATGCTGGGCCATGCATCATGTAGACCATGACTGGGCAATAGTTGGGTTCAAGCACATTTTTATATTTTTGCCATGCCAATACCATTTTTATGGCTTGTAAATTCATATAACAGTCTCCTATGCCTCCATGTGAAGTTTCATGGCAAGATGACTCATTTTCTATTTTTCATAATTTTAAAAATTTTTCATGGTTTGGGATTTTTTAAAATTCATTTAAAAAGAGTTTTGGCCCTAAATTTAGTATACGTGATCCTTGTATTTTTATAGGCATCCGTAATAAAATTCAACTATGAACTCAAAGTGTAGAAGATCTTATGGCCATTCAAAAAAAGCATCACATTTTATACACTTGAATGGCTACTGATTGTAAACTTGTAAAAGCTCTTATGCTTTTTTAAGGGGTTGTTAGTTGTTTAGGTTCTTTGAGGGATAAGGGGCCAATATAAGGGCTAAGGACTAGCACCCATTATACATCATGTGCACACACCCTCTGCCCCATTCCCCAATCATTGAAACCCTCAATACCATTGACTAGGTTCTCCAACAATCTTTCGGTGATGGTGCCCTAGGTAAAAAATGCGACAGCAATACATGCCCAATCTTGGCATGTGCATCAGGGCCCAGAATCAAACTTTAGCCAAGGCCTCGACCATCATTAGCACATGCTGGCACATGGTGTGGGCATATGTCTTGACTATCATCAACATAAGCTGGCCTTTGGTAAAGACACCTACCTCGACCACCACTGGCACTAGTTGGCTTTGGTATGGGCAATTGCCTTGACCACCATTGGTACATGCTGGCCCTTGGTGAAGGCACATGCCTCGATTAGTATTGGTAGAAAATGACCTTTGGTGTAAGTAGTTACTTCAAACACTGTGACATATGCTAGCCTTTGCTACGGGCACTTACCTTGAACACCATCAGCACATGCTGGGCCTTGGTGCAGGCACATGCCTTAACAACCATCAACACCTACAAACCCTCATGCAAGATATGCCTATTTGAAAGAAGTTCCCCATTATAGACACTTTAATGTCTACTACTAACATATCTATAAAATCTATCATGCCTTTTAGGGGTAGTTGTCTGGTCCCCCTTTTTCCCCCATGAAAGAGTAGGTGTGCATGATAGGCTTGTTATTGTAAACATCCATGGCAATGTCCCTAGAGCAAGATTTAGGCCATGCATGCCTTCTGGTCATGTTGTCAAGCAACTAGTTGCTTTGGTGACTTGTAGGAGCTTATGGCCTTTACTGGTTGGTTAGTTGTGTCGAGCTCAAGCCCATGCCTATGATTGATGCTGCCCTAAACCCCAGACCAAGTGCCTAAATCGGCCAACAACTCCTTAAAATGGTGTAAGCAGAAGCTGCAATCACTAGCTTAGTCTAGCCAATTCTCTTGAGTATTTGTTAGTCCTATGGTCCTTTATCATTGACCATAAAAATAACTTGGATTGGCCAAGCCTATTAATATAGCCCATGCTACCAAAGACCCTAGGAACAAATCCTTAAATCAAGCAATATCCCCTTAGGGTGGTGGCTACGGAGGTTTCGTGTGTAGTCTCAGCCAGACCAAGCATTGGTGGTGTCATGCCATTTTTGCCTATTGGATGGCAAGGGTAGTTTTGTGGCCCTTGCTTGTGTTTTTCCCATGTCAAACGATTGTGGCATGGCCTCGTACATCATTTCTTTTTCTCGGTCATCGAGTAATTGATTGGGTGGGTTGTAGACTAATGTGCATGGATGCTACCACTTGTATGCAATAGGCATATTAGTGATGTTATGATTATGTATGTTGGTAGGCTCCATACTCAATGCATCAAATTGTCAACCCATCATCCTCTTCAATCTCTCCTTATGTGGTCATCGTACCTTAGAGGTGCAATCAGGATCCTATGCTACATACCTAAATTGATGGTAGCTAGATGTCTTGCAATCCATCATTCTTCTTATATCCTTAAGGGCTATGGGTCAAACCTCAATCATGTGTTGTGTCCTAAGTGTGCCACCCAAACCTCTATAGCCACATTGGTGCACTAGTGTTTGATCATGCTATTGGATGTGGAATGTTTTGTGGGTACAGGCTCTCGACCCTTGCATATCTGTTGCTATGTATTTTATAAGCTTGACATGTATGATGCTTGTGCTTCGTGTTGGCTATCTCTATCGCTAAGTCAGTGCATTGAGGCCCATACGATGTCAAAATTCTGAAAGAATGCTACTTGGTTGATCTTGCCAAGTAGTTATATACTTGTCTCAAAGATTAAGCCATGCTTAGGTAAGTTTGAACTAATTTAGACAGTGAAACTATGAATGGCTTATTAAATCAATTATAGGTTATTTGATGGTATCTACTACTCAGATAACTATAGTAATTCTAGAGCTAATATGTGTAACACCAAAGAGGGAGCCTAAAAAACATCTACCACTTTCAAGAAAGGTAGCAAGTGCATAAATTACCCAATCCTAACATAAGGAGGTAGTGAAAATAAATAATAATACCAAGCTTTATGAGTCTGGTAATTGGAATAAGTACAATCTAAATCCCTTAATGGGGATTCATTGGAAGGTAAATCTAGTGCTAGCAGTTGTGGCAATTCCAGCTCTAATAGCATATATTTAAGTTGTTGCAGTTAAAAAGCTTATAGTTGAAACTAGGATTAGGTCATCCGATCCACCTCATAGTGAGCACCAAGCTACTTTTCCCTACTACTAGTGAGGCACTCGTAGCCTTAATTGGCCAAGTCGTTCCTCTAACATTGTTACTTTGAAGAAATTAGAGTGCTCAAAGTAGGCTTGTGCTTGTATACATTAGCATGGGATAACATCATAAGATTTCAATCTTAATGTGTTGGCCTTCGAGATAGGAGTAATGATTAACAGGGACAATTAGGGGCATTCAAATTTCATAGATAGAGGTGAAATTTTTGGATTTATGAAAGATGAACAACTGTAAAAGCATTTACCAAGAATGTTTTCATTAATCAATAATGAAAGTTAGGGCTCAAAGATGATCAAATACCATCCTAGTCTCAACCATAAATGATGTTAACCAAGGATCAATGGATATTACTTTTAGAACTCCACCAGCACCTTATGAGAAATAAAAGTTTTTGGGTTTCGGGGGAGTATGGTCGTAAGGTTGAAACTTCAAAGAGTTGACAAAAGGGCATCACCAAGAATAGAGCCTATGGCTTAATTTAACTTAAGAAAGGGAAACTTACTAGGTCTAGACATAGTAAGGATTGACAGATTGAGAGCTCCTTTTTGATTCTATGGGTGGTGGTGCATGGTCGTTCTTAGTTGGTGAAGTGATTTGTCTAGTTAACTTTGTTAAAGAACAAGACCTTAGCCTACTAACTAGGTACGCGGAGGTGATCCTTCGTGGCTAGTTTCTTAGAGGGACTATGGCCATTTAGGCCAAAGAAGTTTGAGGTAATAATAGGTTTGTGATGCCCTTAGATGTTCTTGGCCACACACTTGCTACACTGATGTATTCAAAGAGTCTATAGCCTTGGCTGACAGGGTTAGGTAATCTTTGAAATTTCATTATGATAAGGATAGATCATTGTAATTGTTGGTCTTTAACAAGGAATTCCTAGTAAGCATAAGTCATCAACTCATGTTGAGTACGTCCCTACCCTTTGTACACCACCCATTACTCCTACCGATTGAATGGTTTGATAAAGTGTTTGAATCATGGTGACATGGACAATTCACTACTTATGACATTATGGGAAGTCTACTGAACCTTATCATTTAGAGGAAGGAGAAGTTGTAACAAGGTTTTAGTAGATGAACATACAGAAGGATTATTGTCCAAAAGATCATCATTAAAACCCACTTAATGAATGATTCATGAACACATTAATGAAACATTGCGAGGGTGAGGGTGTCTTCATGCCCTGAGCCCCTTTTAGCCTCAGGCGGGTGTGACATTTCATTCTACCTCTCGGAAGGGTGAAATGATTAGTATTACTGCCTATGGTTGAATAACAAAGCCATAGTGTGAATTGCGCCAAAGAACCAGAATGAAAAAGAATGCATGTGCCATCACCATCCTGTTTGCGATGTGCGCATAGTCGGCATTATGACTCTTTTTGTCATGAAAAACCAAAAATGACTCTCGACAATGGATATCTCAACTCTTACATTAAAGAAGAATGTAGTGAAATGCAATACTTGGAGTGAATTGCAAAATCTTGTGAACCATCGAGTCTTTGAATGCAAGTTATGCCCCAAGCCATTAGGCCGAGGGCATGCTTGCCTAGGTGTCATGCACTGTCACCCCCTCTAAACCCTCGCCCATTGAGCTATGGGTGAAAGGGGTGGAAGATGGCCTCCTATGATCTTATCGATCATGGTTGGCCCAAGAGTGAGTCCCTGACAATGATAGCGCTATGACAATCAGTGGTAAAGCTAGTAATGTGCCTCATCTTTGATGACATGTACTTATTGTCCAACTAGACCCTATTAGATCCCTTACATCACTTAGTCGATGCTTGCATCATGACCTCAGGTCAAGCGAGATTACCCATTAAGTTTAAGCATATTAATAAGTAAAGGAAATGAAATTTACCAAGATTCCTCTAGTAGTGGTGAGCAAACTGAGAGTAGCCCAGCTTCAGAATTGGACACCTTCGATGTCCAAATTGTAGTATGAAAAAACGTCTTCAATGGTAGACTGAGCCCAAGTACCTTAAAAAGGGGTGCCAAGAGGGTGAGAGCCTTGTTGTGCCTAGACCTTTTCATAGCACTAGGCATTGTCTATGAGTTGGGTTGTTTGGGAATATAGCCCTAATTGAGGGGTCAATTCTATCCAAGGTTAAATATGGGTGAAAGACTGATAGTAAACAAGTACCATGAGGGAAAGATGAAAAAGACTTTGAAGAAAGAGTCAAAAAGTGCTTAAAATTATTTAAAGAGAAGCAAATAAGGGTTGACAATGCAACTTGATCATATGTGGAATGGTAAGAGCCGATTCGTTGATCAACTCAAGGCATGGATCGACATAGGTCATGATGGTGGCCTAAGCCTAGGCTTTCAATATGCTTATGAAGATGTTATCACCATGTTCATGGAATACAGCACATATCATCTCAGTGTGCCTCGACATCGACATGCTCTAGGCATTAGCCTGAGGTCTCACCATCTGACACATTTTGAAACACAGACCAAGGAGTCTAACATGTGTGCCAATCAATGAGCTAAAAAACCTATAAAGTTCAAAGAAATTGATTGATGGGATCTCTCACGGGTGAACCACCGACTGACCTTAAACTTTTTTGAGAAGGTTTTGAGTGTGAGCTACCTGTTAGGACCCAAAAGATGGTGAACTATGCCTAAACAAGGCAAAGCCAAATGAAACTCTAGTGGAGGCCTATGGTGATAATGATGTACAAATCATTTGTATGACTTGGGTATAGGGGTTAAAGACTAATCGAACCATCTATAGCTTCCCTCTTTAAGTCAATTTTATGAGTAACCAGGGATCATGAGATGGTGTTTGTGTAGAGGGCACCATTAATCCTATGAGATGAGTGGGCTAGTAGGTAGGCACACTACTAGACCCTTAAGGCTAATTGATAAATGTGTGATGCAACTAAGATAGCACACCAGATTCTCTTAAAGTGGGATAAGCATGACGTAAGGTGTCTATCATATGGGCAAGCAACCTAGAATGAGGTTAAGGGCTAAGGCCTTAAGTTATGAGTTTTATGGGATGAGATGAGCTTAGTGTGGCTTTGAGCTGGCTGCTAACAAGCATTTATGTTGTACCTTTAGGGTCAAGGTATGAGAGCTTGTGTTCGATATAGGTTGGCATGGTGTTGGGTTTTTACCAAGCCATAATGAGATAAAATCATAAGAACAGGGTTGTGTGCCCTTATGAGCAAGGTAGGTCACTGCTCTGGATCTTGATCCATATAGGCAAAGATAGGTGCATGGGGCCACCCTAAAATTCATGGACTAAGAATTGTGATGGGAGTTAGGTTCTTCCCTATTAAGTTTAGGAATGTGCATGTGATCTTATGGGGCTTAAGGCAAGAAAGGTTCATAAGTATACAACTTGAAGGATTAAAAAATGATTTGTCCATAGAGAAGGGACTCATAAGAGGTTAACCTCAACTAAGAGTAGTCTTGGTGCCATATAGACATGTGGTTTCCATCTAAAGAACACATGGCCCATGACACATTGTATCAGTGCCTAGTTTGGCTCAACTATGGGACTAAAGTGGCCCCAGGTGCGAGCATGTTAATGATATATTAAAATGGTACAAAGCTCAAATAAAGCTGTCAGGTTGAAAATGTGATATAGTGGCTATATGGGCTCAAGAAAAAGCCATCAATGTGTCCTATAGGAAAATTGGCCTTAGCGTAAGGCCATCGAATAGGCTTTTGGATGCTAAGTGAAAGAGATGAGAGTTTAACCTCACCTAGTGAACGACGTTGGCTCATGCAAGCATGCAATGCCCATTAAGTGGTGGCAAATAGATGAGACCAAAATGTGAAAGACATATAGACCATGGAATGGTGTTAAGCAAGGCCATGTTCGTCAAGATATGTCTGGTCTTGAGGGATTTGAGATGAGCTTATTAAGATTAATCAATAAAATAAGTGCACTTGTTGTGTGGTCCAAGTGTCTTAGTAAGGGTACAAGCTAAGTATTTAGGTCCAAGAATGGAGCCATTCTATAAAGGTAGAGGAATTTAAGTTGGTTGAGGATTGAAGCCTTGAGTTTGTGATGGTTAGTGCACCATGCTTATGTTGGCCAAGGGAGAAAACTTTATGGGTGTAGTGGACAGCAAACCATGATTGTGTTTAGTTTGTGAAGCAAACTAGCAGGAGTCAGCCAGTTGACAAGGTTTTACGACTTGTCTAGGTTAGAAAACCCAATCAAGTTGAGTAAACTGATGGTACTGGCAATCAAGTTGCATTCGATTAGTAGATTGGATGAGTTTAAGCAAGTCAAAGGACTTGGTGTTTAGAGTAGTAAAGCGAATCTTGGAGTTTTGTGTGGGCTTTAAGTTGGCCTTTTAAGGATGAGTTATGGAACCGTCATAGAGACATGGTTGCATGTAGAGTTGAGCTGAGTTCAAATAAAAGTTAGGAAGATATGTGATTTTCTGCGAAACTGAGACAAGGTGGTGAAGCCTATAAGATATATGAGCATCAGTTTGAGTTTAAGATAACGAGCATTAAGGTGCCACCACAAAGATGGTTGGCTAGAGGGCCACACCTAAAGGGGTGACCATGGAAGGGCCAAAATGACTTAAGTTACGAGATGACCAAATTGTTTAAATGCCACCATGTTAAGGTCTATCATAGGTGGTGCTGTATGAGTGTGGTTGACCTAAACACCACATCTAGAGGGGTGCATCAAAGAATTGGTGCCATAGATATACAGTTGGTTTGATGGGTCACATCCAATAGGGCACACCGATGTGTGGCAAAATAGGTGGTCATTTATTCTACTAAGGGTTATATTTGACAAAGGTGCCTAGAGGTTAGAAAATGATGTGATCATGGGTAAAGTAGTATAGTGGAACCAATGACATGAAACAATTATAGGCTAGAGGTGGAATCAATACAAAGATGCATTGAAGCTATGATGATCCCTTTACAACGGCAATGGATGAGTACAGTAAGTGGTGCCTCATGTGATCTTAAACCAATCCTTAAGGGCATAAAGGAGGGACATGTGAGAAAATGTCAACTGTGTGCAACAAGAGAGTTAGGTATGGTTTTACCATCGATGAAGGCATCTATATAGTAAATGAGGGAGAGCATCATGGTCAAACCCTATTGTGGCTTGGTCCTACCATGATTAACCTTGAGTTGAGTAAAAGATGAAGCCTTATGGTCAGAGCAGTGGTCCTGGAGCTATGTGCAGGTAGTGTAAGCCTTAGAACATGTTGTGGATAGTGTGTGCAGGTAGTGTGAGCCCCAAGCCCTAAAATGCACGGGCAAGTGTGAGCCAATGGGCGGATGCCTTGGAGTTGGGTAGCCAATAGAATGCTATAGGTTGAAGCCATGCACGAGCACCCTCGAGTGGGTTGATGGAGCAACGAGTGGAATGCTAGAATTATGATGGCCAAGAGATAGGTTATTGGGCCCTGAATTGGTTGAAAAAAGGTCTTAAGGTGGCTAAGGAGAAAAGTGTCCCTAATTTAGACAGTCTTACAATTTTTAGTATGATGGCTAGGAAATCTCTTACGCTCTTAATAGGTAAGCGAGGGCCTAGCTAGTCTGAAATGAGCTATTCCTAGGCATATATGGTGTCTAGGTGGATGGGTATCATTGAGTCACGAGTACGGCATGATGTCTCTTTGAGTCATGGTAAAACTAGGGATGGTCAGGGCTGGCAGGCTTTGTATTGTGCCATTGCAATAAACTATAGGGATAGATGTTAGCATTCATTATTCCCTTTGATTTCCCCTCATTAAGGTGGTTTGATGAGCAACCAAGGATCATAAGATGGCGTTTATGTAAGAAAGGCACCATCAAGCTTGAGGGATGAGCAGGCTAGCAGGTAGGCACCCTACTAGACCCTTTTGGGGTAGCACACCTAAGTCCCTTGAGGTAGGATGGGCATAATGTAAGGGGTCCATCATGCATGCAGGTAGCCTAGAATGAGGCTAAGGGCTAAGGCCCAAAAATATGAGTTTCATAAGATAAGAGCCTAGTGTAGCTCTAGGCTCATTGCTAACCAACATTTGTGTTGTGCCTTTGGGTTCAAGGCACGAGAGCTTGCATACATATAGGCAAGCATGTATTGGGTTCTCACCATGCTAGAATGAGATAAAATCATAAGAACGGGGGCTATTCACTCTTATGAGCAATGAAGGTCACTGCTTGGGATCTTGATGCCTACAGGCAAAAATGGGTGCTTGGGGCCATCTTGAGATTCATGGACTAAGAATTATGATGGGAGTTGGGTTACTCCCTATAGAGTTTAGGAATGTGTATCTGACCCTGTAGGTTCAAGCCATGAAAGGCTCATGAGCATGTATCTTAAAAGAGTAGAAAATGATCTATCCATGGAGAATAAGACTTGCAAAAAGGCTAACCTAGACTAAGAGTAGTCTTGGTGCCACATAGACATATGGTTTCAGACTAAGGAATGTGCAATGTGTGACACCTCACCTGTGTCTGGTTATGTGCTTGCACATCACTCACTAGTGCCAATACGTGGGCTTGGTTCAATTATACCGAACCTAAACACCTTGCTTAAGCCTTTGGAGTCTTAATCACTGCCTATAACACTATTTTATGCTAGTTCCCCATGACCTAAGCCTCAAGTAGGCCTCAAGGCCTAGTTTTGTTGGCTATCAGCCCCGTCTCGCTAGAACTAAAATTGCTCCTTAACTCAGAGAGAACCCCTAGGCCAGGAGTAGTTTGTGGATCATGACACATGTACATGCCTTGACCACAATCGACACCAAATGACCCTCGATGCCTACACATGCCTTTACCACCATCAAAACATGTTGGCCTTTTGTCTTGGCACATGTTTCAACCAGTATTAGGACATGTTGACCCTTGGTATAGACAATTCCCTTGAACACCATAGGCACATGTTGGGCCATGCACCACAAACGGGTATTTTAGGCTTGAGCTGTACACCAAGCATTCTATGATCGAGCAGTAAGTGGGTTTAGGCACATCTTCATATTTTTGCCATGCCAATGCCATTTTTATCACTTGTAAATTCATATATTAGTCCCCAAAGCCTTTATGGAAAGTTTCATGGCAAGATGACTTGTTTTTTATTTTTCACAATTTTCATAATTTTTAGTAGTTAGGGATTTTTTGAATTTTTTTTAAAAGGTGTTTTGGCCTTAAATTTAGTATATGTGATCCTTGTATTTTTGTTGGCATCCATAAGAAAATTTAACTAAAAAAATTAAAGTGTAGAAGATTTTATAGCCATTTGAAAAAGGCATCCCTACTTTAAGCACTTAAATGGCTACTGGCTGCAAACTTGTAAAAGCTCTTATGCTCTTTAAAGGGATGCCAGTCATCGAGGTTCCTTGGAGGATAAAGGGCCACTATAAGGGCCAACGATGAACACCTATCACACATCATGTGCACACTGCCCCTGGCCCCCCACTTCCAATCATCGAAACCCTTAATGCCACCGGTCAGGTTCTTTATTAATGCTCCAACGATGGTACCCTAGGCAAAAAAATGTGACACCAGCACATGCTTGAGCCTAGCATGTCCACCATGGCCTAAAATCAAACTTTGATTGGCATGTCCACATACCTCAATCAGCAATAATAGAAGATGACCCTTGGTGTGGGAAGTTGCCTTGAACACCATCGGCACATGTTAGGCCTTGGTGTGGGCACATACCTCAACCACCATTAGCACTTGCAGACCCTTGATGCAGGATATGCCTGTTTGAAAAAAGTGTTCCCATTTTACATATTTTAATGTCTACTACTAGCATATCATAAACTGTTTCATGCTCTTTAGTGGGTGTTGTTCAAGCGCCCTTTTCACCCCTACTAGGGGAATAGGTGTGCGTGGTGGCCTGCCATTGTGTACATCCATGACAATGTACATAAAGCAAAATCCAGGCCGTGTATTCCTTTTGGCCATGTTATCTAGCGATTGGTTTCTTCGGTGACCCATAAGCACCCATGGCCTCAACTGATTGGCATGCATATGGAAAAGGGCTCAATTGTGCTGAGCTCTAACCCATGCAGATGGCTGATGTTGCCCCAAACCATAAACCAAATCCCTATGTCATAGGCCAAGACTCAAGCACCAAGCTTGTATGACTCCAATACATGGGGAATGGACTCTTCGACATCCCAGATTAGCCTAAGACAAGAAATAGTGCATAAACACTCTCGACTATAGGGCTTGGCTATCTAGTATACTGCAAAATGAAAGGACACAACAAGTGCCAGAAGAACGGCTAACAAAAAAACAAGAAAAAAGTTTAAGATAAGAGTGTACAATGAGGGTAGGGCACTTCTATTTATAACTGAATCCCCCTTACAATCCCTTGATTCTAGGAGCTAAGATACAATCCTTGATTCAAGGGGATTCAATGCTACTACACAATCCTTGACTTGTTAAAATCTTGCTGGGCACCAAGCTTTATAAAAGCCTTTAAATTTGATCCTCTCAAGATTGTGTTCAGGCTTACCTGCACTTGTACCCGATCTTGCACCCACACCTCGATCATTAGCACCCGTTGCTAAGCTTGGCTCAATTTTGCTAAACCTAAACACCTTTTTGGAGCTTTTAGAGTCTTGAACATTGCCTGCCCCATTATTCTTGGCTAGTTCCCTGTGACTTGGACCTCTAGTGCACTTTAAAGCTTGCTTCACTTGGCTGTCAAACTTTGTCCTATTAGAACTTGAACTGTCACTCGACTTGGTGAAAACGCCTAGGCTTAGACCATCTTGCAGACCATGACATTCTCTCCCACTCATTCCAACAATGCCCTTATTGTTAGGGGATGATGCACCCACCTTGCATGTCGATTTCGACTCTTACCCTGTGAACTAGTTTTCCAACATTTTGATCCCATACTCAAACATGTACTCTGCTAGCTTTCACTATTCTCAATCTTTTGTTCCTCAACACTCTACTATAATGGTCTTTTTCACATGCACTACCAATGTTTTTAGAGCTTACTCTAAGTTACTATGGCACACTCTTCTGTAAGGAATCAGGCTGCACTATAGCATTCATGCTATGGCACTCAACTACCACTGGTTTCCCTTTATCAACTTCTCTAGAGGTCCCAACCCCTCAGTAGTCTTGACTAGCACTTGGTCGCTCCTCCTTAGGCTCCTTCTAATGCTATTTACCATTACCACTCTTGCCTTTGGATAGCCTCTTTGCCCAATTGATTGTTGAAAGCTTCGGGCACTCATTGACCTAATGTGGACTAGCACAAAAATAGCAACTCAAGGGCCTCTTGCTCTTGCTGGTGGCTCTATTGGTCTTGAGAAATTTAGGCTTCGTTGTAGCCTTTTCCTCCCTTTAGGGACAAACATCGGTGTCTACCCCACTTTGGTCTTTTCCCTTCAGCCTTGGAGACTTGGTGCACTTAACCAAAGTAATCAATTTTGTAGCAATTCTAGCCTGACTCGACTCATGCACACCTTTTCATTGTAGCTTGGCCTTTACCCATGGCTTTACTCTATCAATAAAATCCTTAGACACCTCCACTCTAGGTCCTAAGCCCATATAAGCAACCATAGTAGCTCATAATACAGCATGGTCAACCTTAAGCTTGGCTAGCTCCTCTTGCAAGGTTGTCACCATAGACTCCAATGCCTTATTATGCTGCATAAGCTTCTTCATTACTTTATTTGAGGATCCCTTAATGGCCTTGAACCAATTTGTTTTTTGAAGAATGGCCTCTTCACACTTCACTAATTGAGTGCTTATCAGCACATATCTTGCTAACGCTTTCCTCCACTTGTCTGTAGGTGGGTGCTCTTTGAGCACCTTGCTTTGGCCTTTTGTTTGGCTTTCTCTAGCCATGCCATAGCCCAAAACACACAAACTATTAGACTATAAATGACAAACCAAAAGATTACCTTAACTCTAGTAGACACTCAAGCAATTTGGTTTTGGTTTTCATAAACTAGCACAGTAATCTATCAGCATGGTACATTAGCATAACACGCCTAGCACACCCACTGCAAATAGGAACAATTTATCGAGCACCTATCCTACACTCTAGCATGCATACACCTACCACACTAAAAGTGTTTTACTAGTACATGAGCATAATAACCCTTCTAGAATGCCTGCAGCAAGCAGTAAACTACCTAAACCACATAGTTAAATGTCCATACACACATTAGGATGCCTACACAACTCACCATAATGCCCACACACCATACCAGGATGCCCTCATACAAGTCCCCTAACAAGCACCGACACCAACTCTAGCTCCCCACACTCTAAACCAAGGCACTAGTCACCACATTTGGTTTGATCTAGGCTCTGATACACCCTAGTATTTGGTTCTACTACCTATTCTAAAAGCTCCCTCAAACTAGCCTTTAATACCACTTATCGTAGGCAAAGACCCAAGCTCTTGGCTCATGAGGCTCTAAGACATTGGAATAGACTATTTCACATCCCAAATTAGCCTAACACAAGAAACCATGCATGGACACTCTAGACTACGGGGCTTGGTTGCCCAATACATTGCATAACAAAAGGGCACAGCAAGTTCCAAAAGAAAGGCTAACAAAAGAACAATAAAAAGGT
Source organism: Durio zibethinus (assembly GCF_047325235.1). Classification (NCBI taxonomy): domain Eukaryota; kingdom Viridiplantae; phylum Streptophyta; class Magnoliopsida; order Malvales; family Malvaceae; genus Durio; species Durio zibethinus. The sequence goes on along the minus strand of NC_143176.1, from coordinate 25,215,713 downwards.
TTAAAGTAAAAGAAAAATGTTATTACTTAATGGTTCTAGTGTGTGTACAATGAAGGTAAATGACTCCATTTACATGAGTCCTTCTTACAATCAGTGCTTGAGATTTATTCATAAACTCTAAAGATTACAATGGTTTGAATCCCTTGATTTTGAAAGCTAAGTTACAATATTTGATTCTAAAAGATTTGGTGTTGCTACTTAATCTTTGACTTGCTAAAATCATGCTAAGCATCAAGCCTTCTAGAAGCCTCCAAATCAAATCCTCTTAGGATTGTGTTCAAGTGTGCCCACACCTAGGGCCAACCATGCACCGCACCTTGATCATCAATGCTTTTTTAAGTCTGATTGGGTGGCCATGCATTGCTCACCAGTGCTGCCCATGTGCCTGGCTCAATCTTGTCAAACTTTAACACTATCCCTAAGCCTCTGGAGTCTTGATCACTATCCGTCCTACTATTTTGGGCTAGTTCTCCATGACCTAGACCTCCAATGCACCTTATGGCCTAGTCACCTTAGCTGTTAGACTTTATCCCATTAGAACTTGAATTGTCACTTGACTTGGAAAGAACCTCTAGGCTTGGACTAGTTTACAGATCACGATACTTAAAATGGGCAATGACTCTTTGAGATGGTGCAAGTAGAAGCTATAGTTATGGGCTAGGTCTAGCCAAGTCTCTTAATTACTTGGCAATCTCAAGGTCCCTTTTCATTGACCCCAAAAAATGCCTTAGCTTGGCCAAGCTCATTTACATGTCATGGGTCGGGTGCTTAAGCCTAGCACCCATGTAGCCTTAGGCTGGAAACTACTATCCATGTGCCTAAGTCATCATTTTTTCTCACTCTATGCTAAACACTTGTGCTGTGCACTCCATTGACTTCCTATGAGCTTGAGAGAAAGCTAGGAAAGAGAGTTAAAGTAATTGTAACTTTTATTTACTCGATGCTATATACAATTGCTCAATGCCTAAGTTTATGACTTGGTTCTTCTTACTTGTGGTTACAATGAATGTAAGTGTATAGCCATTAAAGGCCTTCTAGACAATTCTAGGGTGTCTAGGCTCTAACAAGGTTAACTAAGGCCTTTCTAGAGATATGCTAGTTTCAAGCTTCTTATCAAGCCCCTAGGTTTGAAAGAGTCTGGGCATTCCTACTAAGTGCCCATGTCTAGCAGGTTCCAGAGCCTTCTCCATCTAGGTACCCATAGCTAGGGTCTTTTAGAAGCTTTTTCATATGAGCACTACTATGCCTATCACTATGCCTATGTCACAAGCTCCGAACTTAAGCTTGAATCCATGCAGCCTTAGGGCTTGGAATTAACTTTGTATGCCTAGGTTTAGCCTTAGCAACTAATGTGCAGGCAAACAAGAACAAGAAAGGGTGGAATATACAAGTTAGATAACATAACAAAGTGCTAGAATATGCTCTGTGTATTACTGATATAATGTGAAGATGTGTGTACAATTAAGGGTAGGGTGACCTTCTATTTATAATTGAGGCCCCCAACTCTACTTGTAGCTATCTCCTAATTAAAGGGATTTACAAGATTCCTAAAAATTAGGGATTACATAGATTACATAGATTACATGAGCTTCATCCTAATTTTCAGGGTCAACTAGATCCTCCTACTAAATACTGTTGATCTTGGATGCCTCTGAAAGATTTTGGATTAGCATAGTTCTCTTAGGTTCACTTGGGTGAGGTGTGGGCATGTTGTCAGCACGATCCTAGCTGTGCAGGTAGGCCTGCATGCTATCAGGTAGTCTAGACACTTCTTCCATGCTTATTATGCCAACCTCCATAACTATCCTTGGTGCTCGAGCCTTGGTCCTTAGTGCTCGGGCCTGTGTGCCCGCTCAAGGCGTAACATTTTCCCCCACCTGATTGTGTAATATACTCATCGTATCCTCTTTGTGGAACTGCTCGATCTAGTCCTAGAACTGTCATAAGTCCTCTATTGGCTCCCAGCTCACCTTACTATCTGAAAGTCCCTTTTGGCACACCAAGCACTCCTATCTTGGCTGGTAGGTTTTTTGTCTTACCTCTCAGTCAGTAATGAAGCTATAGACCTCCATCTCATACGAGACCTTGGCTCTTAATGGTGCATGCTTCAACTCTACTTGTCTTAGATCTCCCTCTTCTTCGTGGAATGGCTTGAGCATGATAACATGGAACACCAGGTGTACCCTCAACTTGGATGGCATATCTAGCTTGTAAATAACCTTGCCTACCCTCTGAAGAACTCTGAAAGGTCTTTTGTACCATCAAACTAAGCCTTTGTGTAACCTTTTGTGGTGCATAATGGGGTGTAGCTGCACCAAAACCAATTTCTCTACTTGGAACTGCACGTCCTGCCTGTTCTGGTCTGCCCATTTCTTTAACCTCTTTATGGCTTCGTGTAAATAGACTTTGGCCAAGTTGGCTTGTTCCTGCCAAGCCTTGGCAAACTTGTATGTTGCTAGATTAGACCTTGTATAACCTGTAAAAATTGAATTAGGTGTTCACATTTGTTGACCTGTCACAATTTCAAATGGACTCTGGTTCATTGCTTCATTCCTTTGCAAGTTGTAAGAAAATTAGGTGACATTTAATAGCTTTGGCCAATCCTTTTACATGGCACTCACATAGTGCATGAGGTAAACCTCCAACAGTCTATTCACTTGCTTAATCTACACGTCGGTCTATAGATGCATGCTAGTGGAAAAGGTCAAGTTTGACCCCAAGAGCTTGAACAACGTAGTCTAGAACTACCCTGAAAAATGTCAGTCTCTATCACTAACAATGGTCCTTGGTACTCCCCAATACTTCACAACATTTTTCAAGAACAAATAGGCTGCCTCCTCAGTTGGGCACTCCTTGGTTGCTAGAATGAAAGTCCTATACTTGAAAAACCTATCCACCACTACCATGATGCTTTGAAACCCCTTTGCTTTTGGTAGACTGACTATGAAGTCTACAGTGATGCTCTCCCATGGTCACTTTGGTATCGACAATGGCTCTAAAAGATCACCTAGTTTTTTTAGCTCCACTTTGTCCTATTGGCACACAAGACAAGTCTTCACATAGGCCTCCACATCATCCTTCATGTGTGGCCAGTTGTATCAGCCCTCTAGCAAGGCTAAGGTGTAGCTCATTCCTAGGTGACCAGCCCACTTTGAATCATGGCACTCCTGTAAAGCCTCTCTATAAAGCTTACCATGTTATGACACAAACAACCTACTACCCTTGGTGTACAACAAATCATCTTGCAACCAAACCTACCTAGTCTTACCTTGCTAGGCATAATTAATGAGAGCCTTGGGCATAGGATCATGCACAAGCCCCTCTTTGATGCGTAACACCAAAGACCCCTCTGTTTGGTGAATGGCAACAAGGTTTGTTTTCTTACTTAGGGCATCAGCCACTATATTCACCTACCCTAGCTTGTACTCCAACTTGAAATCAAATTTTGCAAGAAAATCCTACCAATAGGCGTACTTAGGGGATAGCTTATTTTGCATCTGGAAGTAGCTAGTTGCCATGTTGTCTATTCTGACCATGAACCTTGACCCTAATAGGTAATGCCACCGAGTGTGCAAATAGTGCACCATTATTGTCATCTCTTTCTTCTGGACCATGTACTTATGCTCAGTTTTATTGAGCTTATGGCTTTCAAACATAAGTGAATGGTTCTCCTACATCAGCACTCCCCCTATCACAAAGTTTGATGAGTTCATATACACCTCATACGGCTTGGCATGGTCTAGCAAAGCCAACACTGGCTTCTTAGTCACTGTCCATTTCAACTTATCAAAGGCATCTTGGCACTCAGTGCTCTACTCCCATGCTCTTTTTCTTAAACAAATCTATCAATGATATGGCTATGGTTCATTGGCCTTTAATGAAGCATCTAGTTAACCAACCTAAGGAATGACCTCAATTTAGTAACCTTGGCTGGAGGCTCCCACCTTAAAATGGCACAAATTTTGCCTGCATCCATGTGTATCTTGCCACTTGCCATTATGTGGCCTAGAAACGGTACCTCTCACTAAGCAAATGAGCACTTCTCCTTCTTGACATATAGTTGATGCACTCATAACACCTTGAACACCTATCTCAATTAGTCTACATGCTCTCCCAATGTTTTGCAATAGATCACAATATCATTAAGATAAACCACAATAAAATGATCAAAGAACAATTGACGTACCTTGTTCATGAGTGTATAAAATGTTGTTGAGGCATTGGTGAGTCTGACCAAGAACTCATATAAACTATACCAAGTGACACACACTATCTTGGGCTCATCTGCCACTACGATGTTGACCTAGTAGTAACTTAACCTCAAATCCAACTTGGTGAACCACCTTGTGCTTCCAAGTTGGTTGAACAAGTCTGCAATGAGTGGGATAGGATACTTGTTCTTGATAGTCAGCTTGTTCAATGCCCTATAATCTTTACACAACTACAAGGGCCCATCATGGTTATGTTGGAACAACACTGGGGTACCATACGGGCTCTTTGAAGGCCTGATATAGCCCACATCAATCAACTCTCTAAGTTGCTTCCTTAGTTCCTTTAACTTTGGGGATGAAATACTGTAAAGGGCCTTGGCTGGTGGCTTGGCCTTGGGCACCAGCTTGATCTTGTGGTCCACCTCTCTTTTTAGTGCCAGCTTGTTTGGTAGTTGTGCAGGCATCACATCGCTAAAGGTCTCCAGCACCTCTAGCACTTCCAAAGGGGTGTTGGTCTCCTTTCCCCTTAATTTCTTATACTTTAGAGTAGCCAAGAACATGTCTTCATTCTTGCTCACTGCATTGGCAAATTAAATGGCTCACAACACCTTGGACCTAACCTGGACCCTTGCCTTAATGGTACAATGCATTGGCACCATGCATCCAAAATACATATATAATTGGCAAATGGCACAATGAGGGCATTAATTTAAACAGGGAAATCTAACCCAATCACAAACTCATAATCATCAAAGGGTATTACCTCAATGGTTACCTTGCCCTTTCAAGCTCCAAACTATATCTCCACTCCTCATGCTACTTCAAAGGTTGGAACCTCCTTGGAGTTCACTATCTTGATGGTACTAGTCCCCTTTTGCACCTTCAGGTTAAGTTCCTGGGCTCTATCACTTGAAATAAATAAAATGTGAGGCACTTGTGTCCACTAGTGCACTTAGTTTCTTGCCCACAACCATCAGATCTACAAACATCAAGCCCTTTGGCTTGCGGTTCCCTTTAATATGGACATCATTAAGCAATAGTGACCCAAGCTATGCTATCCCAACCTCTAGCTCTTCATCTGACTCCTTGTCTATGGTAGCCAGCTTGCCCTTCTAGAGGTAGTTTCATGCTATATGGCCTCTTCCATTTAGGTAGCTTAAGATCAACTCTTGGTCACTTTTAGCTTTTCATTTCTTTGTTAGTGGTTTACCTTGGATGCCCTTGTCCAAATGTTCTTAGTCTCCATCCTTGGACTACTGGTCATGGTCTTTTCCCTTAGACAATTTCTTCTGGTCCCTCTTGTCCCTACCTTTTCCATTGGTCTTGGTAGACTTTGACTTGCTCTACAGCTTGAAATCCACTAAGGACTCAACGATGGTCATGGCCTTAGCCAACTCACAAACTCCCTTCCTTTATAACTCGTGCTTCACCCATGGCTTGAGCCTATCCATGAAAGCAAACAAACCTTTGGTCTCACTCAGATTGAAATCTAAAGCATCAATTCAGAGAACTTCTAGACATACTCCTTTATGTCCCTTTACTGAGTAAGTCAGCTTAACTTCGCTCACATCTCATCATTACGGTACTCCACGTAAAACTGCTCTTTAAACTCTTTTTGGAATGCATCTTAGGTTCCAATCATGGTGCCCCAATGCCTTACATCATCACACCTATGCCTCTACCACAATAAGGCAACATCAGTAAGATACATGAAAGTAGTGTTTACCTTACAAGCATCATCCTACATGCCTGTGGCTCAAAATTACTACTCCATCCCCTATAAAAAGTTATCCACTTCCTTTATAGCTCTAGTCCCCTTGAATTCTTTGGGCTTAGGGATCTCCATATAAGACTTAGACATTTTAATGAACATGCCATTCCTAATGGCAGTCTTGTAAGCAATGAACTGCTATTCAAACTCTTTGCACATGGTCTCTATCGTGGCCTCCAAGGTTTTATTTCTCTAGGTGAGCATGTCAATTATCTCAATTAAGGTAGCCTGTATCTCACCTTTGAGCTCCTTCTCCTTGGAGTCCATATCCTTAAAGCGAGCCTCTATCACTTTAAACTTGTCCCTCACATCAACTACTATACCTCCACCTTGGCCAACCTCCCATCCATGGTAGACTAAATGTCTTTCAAACTAGCCTTCTTCCCTTTTCCATGACCTTGCTCCTAGGCCTCTAGTTGTTGGTTAGCAACATTACTTTGGGATGCCATCTCCTCGACTGTGATCTAGCAACCTACACACAAAACACGCAAGCAAAACCTGCCTGATACCAACTATCATGGGCTCTAGACTTAAGCCTAAATTTGTGCGATCTTAGGGCTTGGAATTAACTCCAAATGCCTAAGTTCAGCCTTTGCAACTAGCATGTGGGTAAATAAGAACAAGAAATGGTGGAATATGCAAGTTAATGAACATAACAGAATGCTAAAATATGCTATATGTATTACTGAAATAGAATGTGAAGATGTGTGTACAACTAAAGGTAGGGTGACCTTCTATTTATAGCTGAAGCCCTCAGCTCTACTTTTGGCCATCTTCTAAAATAATGGGATTTACAAGTAAAAATATTAGATTACATAGATTGCACAGATTACATGAGGCTTCTCTTGATTTTTGAGGTCAACTAGATTTTCCTACTAAATGTTACCGATCTTAGATGCCTCTAGAAGATTTTAGATTGGCCTAGCTCTTTGAGGTCCACTTGGGTACAGTGCGAGCATGTTGTGGGCTTGGTCTTGGCTATGCGGGCAGGCCTACATGCTATGCAGGTGGTCTGGACACTTCTCCTATGATTATTGCACCAACCTTTACAACTATCCCTAGTGCTCGAGTCTTGGTCCTTGGTGCTTGGGCCTGTGCACCTAGCGTGCCTACCCAAGGTGTGACATCTGTAATTGACCCTTCTAGAACCTTCGGTGCTTGCAAACCTAGCTTGCCTCTAGGCACCTCTACACCCTTTTGTGCCTGCCCATCTAACCTATCTCTAGGCTGATCTAGAAGCTTCTATGCCAATGTGTTTGGCTTGTGTCTAGGTAGTTCTAGTCTTTTTTATGCTTGACTACCCATGCCACATCCTAGGGCTTTTTAGAGCCTTCCAATGAGCAGTCTTCATCCCTGGCATTATGTAGCTCACTTTAAGTGTACTCTTGAACTCTAGCCTTAGCCTTTGCCCCCATACTTGGGTAAAGTATGTGCCTTTAGGACCTTGGTTTCAATCCTTCCTAGTGCTTCACTTGCACTATCTTAAGCAAGTCTCATCATACCCTCTTGGTCTATGACTCATGCATAGTCCATAACATTCTCTCCACTCGTTCTAGCAATGCCCGTACATGCATGTTGGATCGATGTGCCATTGTCATCCCATCATCCTTTTCAATCACCCTTATGTGGTCATGGTACCTTAGGGGCACAATTGAGATCCTCTGCTGTATACCTAAATTGATGAAAACTAGATGTCTTACCATCCTTCATCTATCTTGTGCCCTTAGGGGCTATAGGTTCAACCTCAATTATGCCCTATGTCCCAAGTGTGCCACCCAAACCTTTATGGCCACATTGGTGCACTAGTGTTTGATCATGCTTTTGGATGCGAAATGTTTTGTGGGCATAGTCTCTCGGCCCTTGTTCATCGGATGTTATGCATTTTACGTGCTTGATATACATGACGCTTATGCTCCATGTTGGCTCTCTCTATTGCTCAATTAGTGCATTGAGGCCCATGGAATGCTAAGGTCTTGCTAGTAGTTATATGCTTGTCTCAAATATTATGCCATGCATGTGTAAGTATGAACTAATTTAGACTATGAAATTGCCAATGGCTCATTAAATCAGTTATTGTTTATTTGATGGTATCTACTACTTGAATAATCATAGTAATTCTAAAGCTAATATGTGCAACAAACCTTGATTTCTGAAAGGGATGCTTTTGTTAGATAAAAGGTCGATGTGGACTTTGCCAATTACTTTGATGATTCATGATAACTTGACGGATTACATAACGTTTGTGCTTATGATGCATCATTCAAATTTTTACCCTATCAACTTTCGATGTTAGGATAGTGGCCTACTATGGTGGTAACTGGTGACAGAGAATTAAGGTTCAATTCTGAAGAAGAAGCTAGAGAAATAGCTACCACATCCAAGAAAGGTAGTAGGCATGCAAATTACTGAATCCTGACACAATGAGGTAGTGACAATAAATAACAATATCAAGCTTTATAAGTTTAGTAATTAGACTAAGTACAATCTAAATCCCTTAACAAGAATCCATTGGAAGGCAAGTTTAGGGCCAGTAGTTGCAGTAATTCTAGCTCAAATAGCATTTATTTAAGTTGTTGCAGTTAAAAAGCTCATAGTTAGAACTAGGTTTAGGTTGTCTAATCTGCTTATGCTAAGCATTGATCTACTAGTTCTTACTACCAGCAATGCACTCATAGCTTTAACTGGCTAGGTCATTCCTCTGACACTATTACTTTGAAGAAATTAGAGTGCTCAAAGTAGGCCTACGCTTGTAGACATTAGCATGGGATAACATTATAGGATTTTGATCCTATTTTGTTGGCCTTTGGGATTGGAGTAATGATTAATAAGGGCTATCATAACAATTTTTCATTCGAGGGGACTCAATCGCTAGACTTGGTGAAAATTTTTGAATCCAGCACCAATCTTTTTATAGGGTGTGATTGGCCACCCAAAATATCATCTTTTAGTAAAAAAATTTTAAAATTAATTAAAACTTACTAAAAGAAATTTAGGTCATGAAATCAGGACTAGGTCCGGGAGTACGGTTATGAGTGAGGAAGGTATTAGCACCCTCATGTCGGTCGTTCAAAGAACAGTATCATTTAAACATGCGTAATCCTATAATTTTGATAACGGGATCTTTCTTATTTAAGTTTAATTTCTTAAAATTTATTTTAAAACATTTTTCTCTGTTTCGAAATTAACATTATTATTATTATTTCGTATTCAATAAATTCTCCGACGCTTTGGTGGAATTTATAAAAAATCACTATTTACAAAATATTTTGAGAAAATTGACCATTCAAAAAATTCTTGAAACTTCATCATAAGATATTTTAATTATTTATTTAAAAAGGATTTTAAGAACATCTCGACTCTTTGGTGAGTTTCCAAAATTTTGAACAAATTTTAAGATTATTCTGACTCTTTGGTGAAATCTAAATATTATGGTTATTTTAAAATTTTGTATTATTTATTCTCTAATTATTTTTTATAAGAAAAAATTTAGATTATCTCGACTCATGGTGAAATCTAAATATTAATCTCTTGTTTGTTGTGAAGAAAATCAAACTCTTTCAATTTTCTATATTTTTAAATATTCAAAATATCAATTATTATTGATTTCATTTTTTATTATTTTTAATTATTGTTTTACATTGTTTAAATCAATTTTTATTTTAGTAAAAATAATTTTGGATTATCCGAACTCTATGGTGAAATTCAAAAAATTATTTTTACTTGCAATAATTAAAGAAAACTAAACTCTTTTAGCTTTCTCTAAAAATTATATTTAAAAGATTCATTTAAAAAAAATATTTTTTTATTTATCAATTTTTATTTATTTTTTGGAAAAAGTTATTTTTTAAAATTATCCCAACACTTTGGTGAAATTTAAATAATATTTTTGCTTGTAATAAAATTTATTTCCTTTAAGTAGTTATTATTATTAAATTTTTTATTTATATTTTTTTAGGTCATTATTTTATTTCAGTTTCATTTTTTATTCTATTTATTTATTTGTTTTTTAAAAAATTATTACCAGTAATAATATAAAATAACAATAATAAAAAAAACATAAAAAGTAACATAAAAAATCAAAATCAAAATGAAAAATAAAAAGAAAAAGAAAAGGAAAAACCAGCGAAACTGGTCAAGTTGGCGCGAGGATCCTGTAAAGAAAAACCCCCAATGATCTTTTTTGCTTTCTAAACACCTTTCCAAGCCTAGATTTTTCAAAAAAAATCTACAACTTCCTGGACCGATAATTTCATTCTCAAAATTTTTTTTTTTGTGTGTTTGCTATTTTTTTTATTGTATGTGTTCCCTTTTATTGTTTTTTTTTTTATCTGTTCCTTACAGAGATTAGCTCTATTTATAGAGCTTTTGAGATTCAAGATCCCAGATCTTCCGAGATCCTTTTGTGGAAATTTTGAGTGTCTATCCGGTGACTTTTGGTCATCGAATTTCATGCTGCCATGTTAGGTAATGTCAGGAAGAAATTTGGACCACTCTGGCAGCTTGATTTCGATTGCTAGAGTTGAAATCAAAGACTTTTTTTTTACCTTTTTTTCCTTTTGTTTTAAAGACTAATAATATTAATAATAATAATAAACAAAATTATATAATAATAAAAAAAAACAAAATTATATAATAATAATAAAAAAAGAAGAACAAAATTGATGCCTACAGCTACCCCTCTTTGCTTATTTCTAAGAATCAGGAATAAAGCAAAGACAAAAAGACACCAATTTTGTTTAGATAAACACATACAAAAAATGAAACATTGAACATAAAGTTTTTTTTTTTTAAAGAAAATTTGTAAGGCTCCTCTAAATAGAGGCTATAAAACTTTAAATTCGAAAAGCTCCTCTCACCAGAGGCAATGAACTTTAAATTCAAAAGGCTCTTCTCATTAGAGGCAACAAACTTTAAATTCAAAAGGCTCATCTCACCAGAGGCAACAAACTTTAAATCCAAAAGCTCCTTTAACCAAAGGCAATAAACTTTAAATGTTAAAAGGCTCCTTTCATCAGAGACAACAAACTTCAAATTCAAAAGCTCCTTTAACCAAAGGCAATAAACTTTAAATTACCAAGCTCCTTTAACCAAAGGCAACAAACTTTAAATGTTAAAAGGCTCCTCTGACCAGAGGCAACGAACTTTAAATGGCTCTTTTAACCAAAGGCAACAAACTTTAAATTAAAGATCTAAGAGGCAATGGTATTTGAAAGATTTCTCTAAACAGAGGGTTCATATCTTTCCTACTTTTGACTTTTTTTTTATTGGTCTTGGATTGTCCTAGACCCATACATCTGTCATGTCACATGAATGAGTGAATGACATTTTCATGTTTTTGCAATGCCATGCAATAAATGATGATCATGATGCAAATGCACTTATTAAGCAAATGAAAAGACCATTTTCTTTCTCTTTTTTTTGTTGTCATTTTCCTTTAATCCTCAAAATTTCTCAAAGTTTGTTTCCTTTCTTCTTTTCTTGAATCCTAAGCATTCCAGTAGTTGATTAAGCTCAGATAAAAAAAGATTTCTTTTCATATCCCATATTCCATGTCAACCACTTTATGACCTATAGGACATTTTTCTCAGTAACCTTTGTTCCCTACTATTTTGCTTATCATTTTAAATCTCCTTCAAAATAATGTATGTGTCTTTTATGGTCATTGTTATTCCTTCATCATCTTTTGAATTCAAAACAATTATAACACATTACAAATTTCTCTTTTTAATGAGAGGGATAAAAGGAAGGATAAATAAAGTGATATTTTATTTTCATAAAAGGGAGAAGTGTTTCATGCGTTATAAAAAAAGATAGAACAAGGACAACAAATATTCAGATCATCATGAACTAATTCATCATGGATTCTTTTTTGAAGACTCTTAATTAATGCCCTTGACTTTTCAAAAATGTAGCAAACTAAACTAGCCCAAAACCATTGAGATCTTCTAGCACATATTGAAAATTGAGCCACTCCATTCACTATCCCCTTTTATTTTTATCTAAGCTACCCTTTCAGGTTTTCAACTCAGATATCTTTTACATTCATTTTGCTTTTTTTATTTTTTTAAGCATAATACTTTTTTAATCCATTGGCGTTGACTGGATTTGGTAGATCATCTCCATGCATTCTTGCCATGATTAGTGCCCCACTAGAAAAAGCTTTTTTCACCATATATGGGCCTTCCTAATTAGGAGTCCATTTTTCTCAAGGATCCTGTTGGTTAGGAAAAATCTTCTTCACTACTAATTTTCCCTCTCGAAATTGTCATGGGTGAACTTTCTTGTCATTAGCTCGCATCATTCTTCTTTAATACAGTTGGCCATGGCAATATGCAGTTAATCTCTTTTCTTCAATGAGTTTCAATTGTTCATATCGAGCGTGAATGCACTCAGATTCTTCTAACTTAACCTCCATGAGAATACGCAAGAAAGGAATTTTAACTTCGATGGGTAACACTACCTCCATCCTATATACCGATGAAAATGGTGTAGCTCCCGTAGATGTGTGTATCAAAGTTTGATAAGCATGTAATGCAAATGGTAGCTTTTCATGCCAATCTTTATACATATCTATCATCTTTTCAATAATTCTCTTTATTTTTTTATTGGCCACTTCAACTGCCCTATTCATCTTTGAATGATAAGGTGTTAATTTATGGTGTTTGATTTTAAACTGAGCACAAACCTCAGTCATCATTTTATTATTCAAATTAAGAGCATTATCCAAAATGATCATTTCTAGAAGGCCATATCGATATATGATCTCTTTCTTGATGAACTTGCAAACCATCATTTTTGCCACATTAGCATATGAAGCTGCCTCTACCCATTTTATGAAGTAATCAATTACCACTAAAATGAATTGATGTCCATTGGAGGCTTTTGGTGTAATGGGCCTTATCATATCCATTCCCACATAGAGAAAGGCCAAGGTGTTGACATAACATGCAAGGACGTTGGAGGAACTTGAATCTTATCTGCATAAATTTGACATTTGTGGCATTTTCTAACATACTCAATGCAATTTTTTTCCATTTTCAACCAATAGTATACTACTCTTATTATTTGTTTAGTTATCATATGACCATTTGCATGAGTTCCACAAACACCTCCATGAATTTCTTCTAGTAACTTTTTGGCTTTAGTAGCATTCACACATCTCAATAGTGTTTGGTGTTGACTTCTCTTATATAAAATTTCTTCATCTTGAAAGAAACTCATTGCCAACCTTCTCAACGTTTTCTTATCATTCTCTAATATGTGCTTTGGGTACTATTGATATTTAAAATATTGTAATATGTCAAAATACCATGGTTTTCCATCAACTCCTTTCTTAACATTTGAATAGTGAGCTGGTTTCTCTCACAAGAATCTGATGGGTTAGATTTCAGCATTTTCATTTAATTTGAACATTGCTACCAATGTAGCCAATGCATCAACTATCTGATTCTCTTCTCAAGGTAAATGATGAAACCAAATATTTTTAAATTTTTTGATCAAATATGATATGTACTTTTGGTATAAAATCACATTTGAGTCTCTAGTTTCCCATTCTCTTTGCAATTAGTACATGACTAAGGCAAAGTCTCTATAAACTTTTAAAGCATGGGCTTTTTCTTTCAAGAGCAGCTTGAAAACCCAGAATACATGCTTTATATTCTGCCACATTATTGGTGCAATCAAAATTTAGTTTTGCAGTGATTGGGTAGTAATCTCTTTCTAGAGATATCAAAACTACTTCAATACCATGCCCTAAAGCATTTGATACACCATCAAAATACATTTTCCATATATCTTCATTATGCTCTTCTTTATCTATGTGCAGTACAGACATTAAGTCTTTATTTGAAAAATCAAATGTCACAGGCACATAATCTTCATGAGTGCATTCTATAAGAAATTTAGCAATAGCGCTTCCTTTGATTACCTTTTGGGAGACATATATAATGTCATATTCAGAAAGTAACACTTTCCATCTTGCTATTTTTCCTGACAATGAAGGTTTTTCAAAGATGTACTTTATTGGGTCTAATTTTGTAATGAGCCAAGTAGTATGATACAACATGTATTGTCTGAGCCGACGAGCTGTCTAAGCTAATGCACAACACATCTTTTCCAACAGTGAATATTTTGACTCATAATCAGTAAACTTTTTGCTTAGGTAATAAATGGCTTGTTCTTTCCTTCCTGTCTCATCATGTTGCCCCAAAACACATCCCATTGATTTTTCATACACTACTAAATACTGGATAAGAGGTCTTCCAGGGACAGATGGCATTAATAATTGTGGGTTTGATAAGTATTCTTTAACTTTTCCAAACACCATTTGAAAATCTTTATCCCATTCTCTTGATCCATGTTTTCAAAGAATCTTTAAATATAGGATCACATTTAGCTATAAGTTGGGAAATGAAACGAGCAATATAATTCAATCTCCCTAAAAATCCCCTTACTTCTTTTTGTGTGTGTAGAGGTGGTAGTTCTTGGATGTCATGTATCTTATCTGGATCCACCTCTATTTCTTTTTTACTAACAATAAATCCCAGTAATTTTCTTGAGGTTGCACTAAAAGTGCATTTAGCTGGATTGAGCTTGAGCTAAAACTTTCTTAATCTCTTAAATAACTTTATGAGATTAGTCACATGATTTTCTTCTTCATGGGATTTGGCAATCATGTCATCCACATACACCTCTATTTCTTTGTGCATCATATCATAGAATAGAGTTACCATGGCTTTTTGCTAAGTTGCCCCAGCATTTTTCAAATCGAAGAGCATGACTTTATAGCAAAATGTTCCCTATACTATTACAAAAGTAATCTTTTCATTATCTTTTTGTGCCATTTTAATTTGATTATAGCTTGAAATCCATCCATGAATGAAAATAGAGAATGCCTAGTGGTATTGTCCACTAGAGTGTCAATATGAGGCAATAGAAAATTATCCTTTGGACTTGCTTTATTCAAATCCTGATAATCAACACACATTCTCACTTTACCATCTTTCTTGGGTACTGGGACTATATTCGCCACCCATTCGGGATATTTGGCCACTTTTAAGAATCCTACATCAAATTGCTTTTTCACTTATTCTTTTATTTTCAACAACATTTTAGGTTTCATCCTTCTCAGCTTCTATTTCATTGGTTTGCACTCAGGCTTCAACGGTAGCTTATGCACTATAGTTTTAGTATCCAGCCCTAGCATATCTTGATATGATCAAGCAAATACATCTACATATTCATGTAGTAACTTTATCAACTTCTGCTTTATTGGTGATGACATCGAAGTACCAATCTTAACTTCCATTTTAGTTTCTTCATCCCCTAAATTAACAACTTCAGTGGCTTCTTGATGAGGCATGATTTGCTTCTCTTCTTGTTCCACTAATCTCAATAATTCGAGGATATTGCATGGTTTTCCACATTCTCTTCATCATCGAGTTCACCAATATAAACAAAATTTTCAAAATCAAATCCTAGAATATTGTCATGATGATTTTCATATTCATTATTGAGATACCTAAAAATAAGTGAAATGGATAAAATGTAGATGGATGTATAGTAATGCAAGGGATTGAAATCAAAGAGGTAAAAAAAATGGACAAATGTGCTACACTTATCATTTATTCAATTGAAAATGAGGAAACAAACACATATAAGACATTTATTTAGATTTAGTTCAACACATTACTTTGGAGAAAATTTAAAAATAATAGGTAGCTCCTCAACATGCTAATTTTTCAATTATGCACCATGAGGAGTAAGATAAACCCATGGACAACCTGGATCTTCGCTCTCATTTTTTTTACCCACCATTTGTATTAAAACTTTAGCGAAGATATTTTTCAATGATGGTGTAAACTCTTTTTTTATGTTTCTTGCTGCATCTAGATAGATATAGCCAGTTAAGATGAAAGTCTCATAAAAGGGAAAAAAGATAGGCCTTCAATCTCTACTTCTTGCCCAAGAAAATGAGCCAACCTTTTTTCTCTTTTTTCTTCTATGAACTTCATTCGTCTTTTTTGAGTTGGCTTATACCCTAGCCCAAACTGATCATCCTTCTTAGGCATCATCCATGATCATTGTATTCCCTACAAGTCAGCCCACACTTGTTGTCCTTTCCCTACCATTTCTTTAAGTGCCATTTTGGAAGCTTTGGATAGACATGGAAAAGCATTTTTGATCCTTCACCCATATAGGTTGCATTAACAAATTCAAAGGATCTGAAAGAACATTCTGGAGCTTTCTCAGCTACTTCAATATATAATATGGTAAAAGGTTTAGTCACCAATAGGTTTTCTTCACCAGTAACAATGATCATCTTTTCATCAATTATGAATTTTACTTTCTGATGTAGATGGAAGTAATAGCTCTTGCCATGTGAATCCATGGTCTTCCCAAAAGACAACTATAGGAAAGAGCGATATCCATGACTTGAAAGACTACATCAAAAGTACATGGTCTAATTTGGATTGGTAGCTCAATATCGCCTATCACTTCATGATAAGTCCCATCAAAAGACCTCACTATCATATGACTCATTTTCATGTAAGACATGTCAATTGGCAATCTAGATAATGTAGTCATAAGCATGACATTCAAAGAAGATCCATTATCATGAGCACATTTGCCAATGTATGATCCTTGTATCTTGTAGAAATATGTAAGGCCTTAGCATCACCTCTACCACCGATGGAATTTCATCATTACTAAATGATATATAATTTCCCACTATGATATTTCCCACTATGCAATCAAGTTTCTCCATAGATATATTATGAGCTACATAAGCCTTGTTGAGTACTTTGAGCAAAGCACTTCTATGAGGCTCAAAATTTAACAATAATGAGAGCATAGAAATTCGAGCTGATAAGCGATTTAATTGCTCCACCACACTATATTCATTATGCTTAAGAAGCTTAAAAAACTCACAAGCCTCTTTTTTTATAACTGAATTTTTACATTATTGATCTAAGACTAGGGTTAGGTGAATCTCTTGATTGTTGGGTGATTTATCTTTTTTTCTAAGCTCGTTTCCCTTTCTTTTGCTTTTTCTTTCATGCTTACTCAAGTGCTTCTGAGGTATAGCATCGTCCACTTCGACTTATGCCTCTAATGCTAGTTATATTTGTTGTACTTGCATCACATAAGCCATATTCAAGAGAACCATTATCCAAACCTTGTGATATGATATTACAATCATATTTCCAAGGGACTGCCTTATATGATTTGTACGGGAATGGGCTACGGACCTCAATTGTCACTTTTGGCATAGTTGTACAAACTGGTTCGTTAATCTTAGCATTCAATTTTTCATCATAAAAGATCGTGATAGGCTCAAAATTCATATGAACTGGCTTATTAAACTTAACACTTGGTTTTTCTTCATAGAAGATGGTAATAGGCTCAAAATTCATTTGGTAAGGCCTATTTTTAGATGAGTCTTTTGTCATAACATTCATTGAACTTTTCACATATTCTTCATAAAATTCAACTAAGAAAGAATCCATCATTCTTTGTAACTCCTATCGAAATGCTTTACAATCTTGAAGCGAATGACCAACCATCCCCATATGGAATTCATAAGTGTGATTTGAATTATATGAGAAATTTCCATCATTTGAGTTTTCAAGTATTGGATGAATCATATTTGCTTTCACAAAGGTAGTAAATATTTCATCCATAGGGTTCTGATCTCACTTACTTCTCTTTTAATATTCTGAGTTATCTTACTATTTAAAGCATTTATTGATCCTCCACCATGATTAGGTAATAGATTGGCCTCCACACTTAGTCCGGCCTTAGTTATGAAATTTAAAATTCTGTTATCAATCAAGCTTTGCATCCTATATTTGAAAGCTATACAATTTTCTAGGGAGTGGCCCTGAATTCCATAATGGTAGTCACAGGAAGTTTCAAGATCATACCACTTCGGATATGGAGGTTTCAAAGGCTCTATGGGCTGTCGAGCCACCAATTGTTTTTAGAATAACTAAGGGAACAATTTCATGTATGTCATAGGAATCAGATAAAATCATTATTGTTTTTGATTATTTTGAGGTTCGCTTCGATTAAAATCTATGGTATTTACCTAAGGGGAAAGTCATGGTGAAAGTGCTCGGGGGTGAACATTAGCTTGGAAAGTAGGTGTCTAGGTTTGCATTGGTTGGTAATGGTATGGGTTTTGGGAAATATTAGAAATGATTAGGTGAGAAGGTTGGTATATAGTATATGAATGTTATAGGATAAAAGGTCTTGGTTTTAGCTTTTCAGTGGTGACAGCTTGCACTTTTGCTTCTTTTTTCTTGGATGGTCCTTCTTTCTTTGATCCAAAAACATCACCTCTATCAATCTTTCCATTTTTAATGGCATTTTCTATTATCTCTCCCATAATCACCATATCAGCAAAGTTTTTTATGGTATGACTAATGAGCCTATCATAGTGTGGTGCTTGAAGAGTATTGATGAACATAATAGTTGTTTCTTTCTCGGTGAAAGGAGGTTGAACCTGAGTGGCAACATCTCACCATCTCTGGGCATATTCTTTTAAATTTTCATTAACTTTTTTTTTCATGTTTTGTAAGGACAATCTATCTGGAGCCAAGTCTGTGACATGCTTGTATTGAGTAACAAATATTTTGACCAGATCTTTCCATGAATGAATACAACTCCTGTCTAATTGAATATACCATCTGACAGTAGATCCAATAAGACTATCCTGAAAAAAATGAATAAGCAACTTGTCATTGTTTGTATGCCCAGTCATTTTTTTATAGAACATAGTGATATGTCCCTGAAGGCATTTGGTTCCATCATATTTTTCGATAGAACATAGTGATATGTGCCTGAGTTCACTGGCATTAATTGTACCCAAAATATTTACACTTTTAATAGCTTGTAGCCTTTCTTCCAAGAGATCTAACTTTTGTTGTGCCTTTGTATTCTCAGATTGTTCGAGCATGCCTTTCTTTAGTTTTTCCTATTCTTTGGGTCATCTAAATCTGGGACCATAATGGGTTCAACATGACTTGCCCTAATATTTAAACCAACATGTCCTTGACTACATGGTTGAATCGTAAAGAGAGGTAAATTAAATTGAACATATGGCTGCCTTTCAGGTTGTGTCATTTGTGGATGCATTTAATGAGAGGTTTGAGTATAAGGTAGAGTCAACCCTGGTGGATACAATGGATCTTCCTTATCTCTGGTTTTTTCTTGGGCTTGAGGCTCTTTCTTAGTAGTTACTTCTTCAGCAACCCCTTTTCTTTTGGTCATTTTCCTCATTATGTCCATCATTGTAGCCATTTTTTTTTTTAGTCTCATCTTAAGTCCTAGTCATTTGTTCCATCAATTCTTGTTGATACCTAATCATTTGCTCCTACATATCAAATTGAGCTTTTTTTATCCTTTCTATTCTAGATGCTTGCTCACTTTCCATGATTCTAACTTGTGAGCAAGTGTTGTAACGATGACGAGTGTTTTGATTTATGTTTTTTTTATGGCCTAACTATCTTTGCACCTAATTGAGTTAAAGGAAACTTTTTGAGATTTGTTATTTTGAGGTTTTTTTCTTTTAGTCACGATGCTTTTTTTTTTTTTAAATGGAACACACATATGATGCATGAATACAAAGGATATGCTTATTATATATCCAATATTTGCAAAAGATTTTAAGTCTAAACTTGAACCACCATATCATAACTTCACATTATCCTTACTAAATACTGTTTTCATTACAATATTAAAATTTTCAAACGAAGCACCCTACATACTTGTACTGCTCATAAGCATTCTCTAGAAAATTGGTCAAGCATTGGCTATGCTATCTTGGGTAAACCTCTTCTTTCATTTGTTTAGCTTCTTGGGCCATGCCTCTTACTTTGAACCTGACTTCTCTTATCTGTTCCACTAGACGAGTGGCTTGAAATTCTTTCAATTGATATTCTTCTTTTCAATACTGTGCTCTATGTTCAAATTGATCTTATTCCTCTCTCAAAACTTGAAGGGCTTCATGTCGATAATGCATTTGCTGTTTCAAGTCATCTATGAGACCTTGTAGTACCTTTTTTCTTCCACAGATTGACTAAGCTCTTCTTCCTTAGATAATAAGTTGGACTGAAGCTATTCTGCATTTTTCTTGGATCTTTCAAGCTTTATAGTCATTGTGGTTATGGACGTATGCTAGCTTTTAGAGATCTTTTCTTGTTCTCTTTCAAGCCTTTAAAATTTTGCTTCACTCTTATCAGTCTTGTTTTTCCACTCATTAATCTTATGCTGAAGCCACTTCTTTTCAAGCTCCTATATTTCTTTTTCTTCTTCAAATATGCCCTTCATAATCTTCATATCCTCATAAATCTTTTCATAATAGGTGTCTTTTTGGTGGCATGGTCTATTTTCTTTAGGACCAACTTTGTTTGTGACCCGTTGACTTCTCCATATCAAATATTCAAATATGGCTTTATCTATATATCCCTCACAATCTACTCTCCAAGTTTGCTTCCACTCTTTGATAATCTCTTTTATCTTTTCCAGAAATCCTAATTCCTTAAAAGAGAATTCCAATTCTTGAAGCCTATAAGTCATTGGGACAAATTTCTCTAACCCTAATTGTCGATGAACTAGTGTCGGACCATAGCCTATACCTCCCCATGGTCCTAAGAGTGGAACCCATGGCTTGTCACCACACCTGTATAACATGGCTTCTCGTGGCATCCATGAAGCTCTCCATATAACTTGAGCACTAGTGAGATCTTGCAAAATCAATACCCACTCTTCCTTGGTCTTTGATTCTGGCCACTCAACATTATAGCATTCTTCAATTGGCCTACTTTTATTGCTATAAGTAGGATGAAATTTACCCATAGGATATTGAAGATGACCTTTTGCCCAAATGTAGAGTAACTATACACACCTTATGAAGTGTCCTCCTCTTTTTTGGCAATGATTCAATGATCTAAAGGTTTCTACCAGTATAGAAGGAACATGATTGATTTTATTGTCCTCCTGCTCAAGAAAGTCAATCATTGATATCTCAATGTGCCCCAAGACCTTTAGAAAAATGATCAAGCCATAAATTGCCAAAGCTATCATTCTTATGTCTTATTCATCCTCTAAGTGTTTGATGTTGTAATCACGTAAGATTTTCCACAGGATGCAATCAATTTTTCCTTTTGTTTAGATATACGAGTTCACATTCTAAGTGGGGACCTCCATCATATAGGCGAGTTTCTTTTGAGATCCAAGTTTTTGGCCTTGCCAATAGATTTTGTAGTATTGGGAAGATGCAACCATAATAATGTAGTATACTCTTTGATCGTCGAGGTCATATCTATTTCATTGAATATGAAACATCTGTATGCAGGATCCTAAAACTGAACTAAAGCTCTTATCAATTGCTTTTTCGTAGGCACCTCAAGCAGTAAAGCAATATGATCATAATTTTCCTCAAAAGCTATCTTCCTAGAAGTTGTTACACAGTGCCAGATTTCAACCAACTTAAAAATGTCATTTTATTGAAGTCCCAACTTGGTTTCTTGAGGTAAAATTTCTTGTTCAGATTCTTTCAAACAATTTCCCATTGTACTTTGGGCTTTTAATGATAAAGTTATTAGCACATTGGTCTCTTCACACACGATGAGCGTCGAAGTTGAGAACATCATGATGGTGTTTTCGAAGCAAGATCAAAAATCTTCTTATTGATATTGGCATATTGATAAGCACATCCCATATGCAAGTGTTTATGATGATGCATGATCATGAAACAAAAGGAGATCAAAACAAAATAGAGTTAGTAATCACATTAAAATAAATATTCCCTCATGTGTCCTAATTTATGGTATAGTAAAAAAAGGTATGGCCCTATCTAAGGTTGATTTCTTAAGGTTCATTATATGCATGGTTGGGTAATTAACATAGGCTAAAAAGGTTCCCGAATTGATCATCACTGTCATCCACTTTGGATTAGTAAGGCCCCCGATCCTCACCCATAATGGGTTACCGACGGAAAGGGTTCAACTTGAGTGGAAGTATTTCGCTCGCTCAAGCGGAGGCATTATAACCTCATGAAAGCGTAGGTACTCTACTCCGTCCTAAAAAGGGATAGATTTGGGAGCCTAGGTATAGAGTTTATGCATGAATGCAAATATGCACGTGTGTGAGGGAATGTAACAAATAAAATTAACAATATAATTAGCAATAATATAAAATAATAACATATCAAAACCTAATGAAAGAAAAAAAAATTAATATTCGGAGATAAGAAATTAAAATTAAATATCGAAAAGACCATAAAGTCAAATTTTGGATGACCCATGTTTTATTTTTTGCTTGACTCTCATTTGTCCCTTGTGGAGTCACCAAGCTGTTACAATGATTTTTCATCCGGGGGGACTCAATCACTAGACTTGGTGAAAATTTTTAGAGCTACCACCAATCTTTTTATAGGGTGTGATTGGCCACCCAAAATATCATCTTTTAGTAAAAAAATTTTAAAATTAATTAAAACTTACTAAAAGAAATTTAGGTCTGTGAAATCAGGACTAGGTCCGGGAGTACGATTACGAGTGAGGAAGGTATTAGCACCCTCACGTCGCCCGTTCGAAGAACGATACCATTTAAACATGCGTAATCCTATAATTTTAATAACAGGGTCTTTTTTATTTAAGTTGAATTTCCTAAAATTTATTTTAAAACATTTTTCTCTATTTCAAAATTAACATTATTATTATTATTTCATATTCTATAAAATTTTCAACGCTTTGATGGAATTTATAAAAAATCACTATTTAGAAAATATTTCGAGAAAATTGACCATTCACAAAATTCTCGAAACTTCATCATAAAATATTTTAATTATTTATTTAAAAAGGATTTTAAGAATATCCCGACTCTTTGGTGAGTTCCCAAAATTTTCAACAAATTTTAAGATTATCCTGACTCTTCGGTGAAATCTAAATATTATGGTTATTTTAAAATTTTGTATTATTTATTCTTTAATTATTTTTTATAAGAAGAAATTTAGATTATCCTAACTCTCTGATAAAATTCAAATATTAATCTCTTGTTTGTATTGAAGAAAATCAAACTCTTTCAATTTTTTATATTTTAAATATTCGAAATATCAATTATTATTATTTTCATTTTTTATTATTGTTTTGCATTGTTTAAATCAATTTTTATTTTAGTGAAAATAATTTTGGATTCTCCCAACTTTATGGTGAAATTCAAAAAATTATTTTTGCTTGCAATAATTAAAGAAAGCTAAACTCTTTTAGCTTTCTCTAAAATTACATTTAAAATATTCATTTAAACAATTTATTTTTTTATTTATCAATTTTTATTTATTTTTTAACAAAAATTATTTTTTTAAATTATCCCAACACTTTGGTGAAATTTAAATAATATTTTTACTTGTAATAAAATTTATTTCCTTTAAGTAGTTATTATTATTAAATTTTTTATTTATATTTTTTAGGTCTTTATTTTATTTCAAATTTATTTTTTTAAAAAAAAATTATTACCAGTAATAATATAAAATAACAATAATAATAAAAAAACATAAAAATCAACATAAAAAATCAAAATCAAAATCAAAACGGAAAATAAAAAGAAAAAGAAAAGAAAAAACCTACAAAATGGGTAGGGTTGGCGTGCGGATCCTGCACTGGTTGAGTTTGGTCTAGATGTCCAAAACGACGTCGTTTTGAAGGGCCTAGAAAAGGCCTATTTTTTGTTTTTTTCTTTATTTTCTCCTTTCCCCTTTCTCTCTCTACCTAGAGCTATTCTCTCTAGAAAATCTAGCCCCTATGTTGGCCGTCATGGAGCCCAATTTTCAATCGATTGCCGCCATGCACTGATGGCCGAAAAGTTCAACGACGCCAAAAAATTCAAAGATCCCCAGATTTCGGTGGTTGAAAAATTCAACAGTAACCAAAAAATTTAAACTTTTCTAGATTTCGGTGCTGAAAAATTAAACGGTCATAAAAAAATTCAAACTTTTCTAGTTTCTGGCGACCCAAAAATTTTTTCAAAAATTCCCCCAATAATCCTTTTTGCTTTCTAAACACCTTTCCAAGCCCAGATTGAGAATTTCATTCTTGGAATTTTTTTTTGTGTTTGCTGTTGTTTTTTTTTTAATTGTGTGTGTTTTCTCTTATTGTTCTTTTTTTTTTTTTATCCTTTCCTTGCAAAGATTAGCTCTATTTATAAAGCTTTTGAGATTCAAGATCCCAAATATTCTAGGATCCTTTTATGGAAAATTTGCTTGTCTATCCAGTGACTATTGGTCATCGGATTTCATGCTGCCATGTTAGGCAGTGTCAGGAAGAAATTTGGATCACTCTGGCAGCTTGATTTCGGTTGCTAGAGTTGAAATCAAAGATTTTTTTGTCCTTTTATTTTAAAGATTAACAATAATAATAATAATAATAATAAACAAAATTATATAATAATAAAAAAAGAAGAACAAAATTGGTGCCTACAAGGACAATTATGGGCATTCATATTTCATAGTCAGTGGTGAAATTCATGGATTTATGAAAGATGAACAATTGCGAAAGCTTTTGCCAAGGATGTTTTCATTAATCAAGAATGAAAGTTGGGGGCTCAAAGACAATTAAATACCATCCTAGTTTCAACCATTAATGATGCCAACCAGGGATCAATGGATGTTACTTTTAGGATGCCATCGACACCTTATGAGAAATCAAAGTCTTTAGGTTTCGGGTGAGTATGGTCTCAAGGCTGAAACTTAAAAGAATTGATAGAAGGGCACCACCAAGAGTGGAGCTTGCGGCTTAATTTGACTTAACATGAGGAAACTTACTAAGTCCAGACATAGTAAGGATTCATAGACTTAGAGCTCATTCTTGATTCTATGGGTGATGGTGCATGGCTAATCTGAGTTGGTAGAGTGATTTGTCTGGTTAATTTCATTAATGAATAAGAGCTCAGCCTGTGATGTCACAAGAAGTCCACTAAACCTTATCATTTAGAAGAAGGGGAAGTCATAAAAAGGTTTTCATAGGTGAACCTACGAAAGGATCATTGTTGAAACCCGCTTAACAAAGGACCCATAAATGTTTTAATAAAACACTGAGAGGGCAAGGATACCTCCATGCCCTGAGCCTTATGCCACTTCTGGCCTTAGACATGCATGACGGTCGCTTCATTCTGGCTCTTGAGCATGAGAAATGATTGGTATCATCACCCTGGGCTAAATAACAAACCCCCAACACAAATCCCACCAAGAAACTGGAATGAAAAAGAGTGTGTGTGCTGTCACCATCCCATTTGTAATGTATGCATGGATGGCACCATGACTCCTTTTGTCATGAAAAACCAAAATGAGTCTCGACAATGGATATCTCAACTCTCACATCGATGAAGAATGCAACAAAGTATGATACTTGGTGTGAATTGCAGAATCCTATGAACCATCAATTCTTTGAATGCAAGTTGCACCTTTAGCCATTATGCCAAGGGCATGACTGTCTGGCTATCATGCATCATCACCCTTTCTAACCTTTTGCCCATCAGGCTCCTGGTAAAAGGGCAAAAGATGGCCTTCAATGATCTCATCTATTATGGTTCACCCAAAAACTAGTCCCTAGCAATCAAAGCCCTGTGACCATTAGTGCTAATGTTCCTAGTGTGAATTATCTCCAGTGACATGCACTCATCCAACTGAACCCATTGGACCTTCCACATCACTCAGTCGATGCTCACATCGTGACCCTAGGTCAGGTAGGATTACTTGTTAAATTTAAGCATATGAATAAGCAAAGGAAAAGAAACTTACCAGGATTCTGCTAGTCACAACAAACGAACCAAAAAAAGCCCAGCTTGAGAATCGGGAACCCTTGGAGTCCAAATTGTAGTTTGGTGAAGCGTTCTCAGTGGTGGACTACACCTAAGTCCCATAGAAAGGGGTGTTAGAGAGGGTGAGAGTCCTATTGTGCTGGATCCTATCGCACCATAAGACTCTATCTACGAGTCAGGTTGTTTGGGACTGTAGCCCTAATCGGGTGGTAAATTTTATCCAAGGCTAAATATGAGTGAGAGACCAATAGTGAAGAAGTATCACGAGGGAAAGATGGAATGGACTTTGGAAAGAGAGTCAAATAGTGCTTGAAATTATCGAAAGGAAAATGGATGAGCGACGATGATGTGCCCAGTTAGATGTGGAATGGTCAGAGCCAGTCCATTGATTGGCGTAAGGCATTGACTGACATGTGTTGCAGTGGCTGCACAACTCTGGGCTTTCGATATGCCCATGGAGACATTGTCACTATGATCATGGAACACAACACACATCGTCTCAACATGCCTCGACACTCACGTGCTCTTGGCATCAGCCTGCGAGCTCTTGAAATGTAGACCAAGGAGTGTGACATGTGTGCAAGTTAACATCCCAGATAACCTATAAGGTGCAAGCAAGCTTATTGGTGGGATCCTTCATAGCTGCACCACCGACCGACCTTGATCTTCTGAGAAAGGTTTGAGTGTGAGCTTACCTGTTGAGGTGAACTATGCCTGAGTGGGGCTAAGCTAGGGGAAACTCTAGTGGAAGCCAATAATGATATTGATGTGTAAATCATTCATTTAACTTGGGTATAAGGGTGAAAGACTAATTGAACCATCTAGTAACTAGTTCCCTCTAAAGTTTCCTTTAGAATAGATGGAGCCCTTTGCGAGTTCTATAGGGTAAAACCATGGTTAGAGGCATTGGGGCACAATGCCCTTAACCTATTCTCAAACTTTAAATAAGTATGATGATGTAGCTATTTCATTGAGATGCTCTATGGAATCAAGACCTCCAAGTGAGAAATTTTTTGTAAGTAGAACTGACGACACAAGATGAACTAAAAGTTGGGTTATAGTGCCTAATTGTGCGCTAAACTAGAACCCTCAAAGGTGTTGGTCGATTAAGACAGTAAGACGGTGATCATGGAAGTCAAAATCCTCTAAAGAGTGTGTAACAACCCACCTATCAAATCAACTAGCCTAAAAAATAAATGGCGCTTAAGCATGTGACCTATACTAGATCATCGAGGCAAAGGCCAAGCCCCAAAAAGTAGGAGGGTATGATGGTTGTTGTAAAACTCAGTGTGCAAGCTTATGCAAAGAGACTGTTAGTGTAGATCTTAGTGGTAGTAGCAAATATTCAAATGAGAACTTTGAAGGCCAAAGAAGGGAAAGGTTTCATGTGAACACCACTTGCACATAGGTTAGCCAATCCTTAGAGATGGGTCCAACATGAGCTTTGAAAGGAAATTGAGTTAAAATTCCTAAACTAGGACACAATGTCTAATAGCAACATTAGGGATTCCAAAGACATCGATGAGGGCCTCAGGAAGAGTTATCTTTTCTATTTAATGACCTGCCTACACTAGAAACAACTCAATTGGAGGTAGGTTCCATTGGCCAAAAAAGTAACGTATGTCACATTATGTCATGTTTACCTTAGCAGCCCTTGAAAATATGGAAGAGTGAGTGCTATTCATGCCCGGTTGTACTCATAATTGAATGGGTTTCCAAATTGAACAAGCTCTAGTCGATGGAACAATGTAGGTAAAAGAAGTCAGCAAAATGGATCTCTAACCTTGGGAAAAAGATTGGCTCTAAGGGTTGGGCATAAGGGTCCCAGTCTTGAACCTTTTGGCTACCAATGCATTACTTGAGCTGCCCCCATGGCAAAAGCAATTCGATGCACGTAAGCTAGGGGATGGACTAGGAATGGCTCCCTCAGGGGCTTTTCCCATGTGATGAATAGTCAACTCAAAATTGGTACGAACTAGGGGAATTCGACTGTTTAATTAAAACAAAGCATCACTATGGTCCCTAGGGATGCTCACTCAATGTGATTTTTGCCTAGTGCTCTAAATGTCAAAGTGAAGAAATTCAACCAATCGTGGGTAAATGATAGGAGTAATGTGACTATTTTGAGGTAGCCAAATGCCTCTACATCTAATTAGTGACACACATGAATGGATTAACAAGATTCCCATTGTCATTATCGACTATCCAGCAAAACCACAACCAAGGGAACAGGCTTAGCAGAACCAGTAGGAAAGAAGACCTAATTGAGCTTGACTCTAGTCTAACTTTGTGAAATGACTTGAAAGGTGTAGGATAAGTGGGAGCCCTCTGATTAAATTGAAATACCATTTCTTTTAATGTTATTTTACTTATTTCACGAATCGGAGGTGGGGCACAACCTTTTCTTTTGGACATAAGGCTAGCCTCGATCGATCAATCCAAGCAGAAGACATTGTCAGGTGGGGAGTTTGCGGGGGCAGCACATCTATTAAAAGATAACGCAAGTGGCCTATGATAATCTCAATGAAAACAAGAATCTCATGTGGAATAAAAGGGAAAAGGCTCATTTCATTTTGATTTCTAGTACAAATATGAAACTTGAAAGCATGGCCTATCGATCTTTTAGACCTTTGAAATTTAAAGCTAGAGGCATTAGAAAAGTTACCATAGGGACAATTAGCTTATGGCAATGAAGTATTCATTAGCGACATTGCTTGTTGATCTTTCGATGTCAGCTCTTCCCATCATTATGAAGCAAAATTCTTTAAGTGTTGTATTGGTCACCGCCCAATATGAAATGTGAGCTAGGTTTAGACCATTGTGAGATAGGTTAGTTTTACCCTACTAATAGCAATGTTACAATAGTAATTCAACCTAGAATGAGAAGAACTATTGATTCACATAATTGGTCATCGTACTTAGTTGAAAAGCTAGGGGCAAGAAGCTATCATGCGCTGGATTATGATTAAATGCCTCTAAGTCAAAATCTAGGCTAGAAGTGATACATGTGCCCATCATCCAATTACGGACCTATAGCATGGATGCATGGCCCCTAAGGGCAGTGTCATAGGTGTAACCCATGCTACAGACAAGCTACACAAGCCTCATTAGAGCGTAATTCCTACTAAGCGATGAGTAGAATCCTTTGAAGATGACTTAAATATGCAATGGGGTATTGTAAATGGCAGAGTAGCCTTGCTGCCATGATCCATTAAGATTCAATCCTTTGTCACTTCGATTCATCCCTCCCCCCACACACCCACCAAAGTCCTCTTACTTCATTTTTTACACTACATCCCTCTGGGGTTGGGGATGAATGATGTTTTCCATTACAGCTGATTCAGTTGGGTGATGAAATCCTTCCTTCGAGCGTCCAAGTAAATGAGGACCGAATGCCCTTGGTATTTGTTATAGGGATGGGCTTGCCCTTGGTGAGGGCACTTGCCTTAAATTCCATCAACACACACTGTCCCTTAGTGTAGGTTCTTACCTTGAACACCATTAATAGCATCCCGCCCTTGGTTGGTGTGGCCTATCGCATCCAACACCATCGATAGATGTAAGCAAATTATTGCCTTAGGCACCATCAATAGATGTTGGCCTTTTGGTATGGGATGTTGCCTAGGACACCATTACTAGATGCTAGCACTTGGCACAGGTACTTACCTCCACCACTATCTATGTAAGTGGCCCTTAGTGTAAGTTGTTACCTTGAACACCTCTTTGCCAGATGTTGGCACTTGGTGTGGCATGTGTACCGTAACCCCCCCATCCAAGGCACTTGTTTGCCTCTCAATCACTATTGGCATTAAATGATGCTCGGTGCATGTGTCATGAGCTCTGGTCTTAAACTAAACTCTGTGTGGCCTTAAACAAGGAATTGACTCCATTTGTCTAAGTTAGCGTACAAAATTCAAGTGCTTAGCATAATTCTAGCTCATCAAAGATTGTGTTATAGTATTGGGCCTTCTAGAATCCCATATATACTGCTCCTCCTATGACTGTATTCAGGTATGCTCACACTTAGGTTTGGCCATGTGCTCACACCTTGGTCATTAGTGCTTGCACCTGGGTCTGACTATGTGTTAGTGCATCACTCACCAATGCCAGTACCTAGGCCTAGCTCAATCCTACTAAACTTGGACACCATGCTTGAGCTTCTAGAGTCTTGATCACTGCTCATACCACTATTTCGGGCTAGTTCCCGATGATCTAGGTCTCTAGTAAGCTTTAAGGCCTGGTCCCCCTTGCTGTTAGACCTTGTCTCACTAGAACTAGAATTATTCCTTGACTTAGAGAGAACCTCTAGGCTAGTACCAGCTTGTGGACTGTGACACATGCACGTGCCTTGACCACTATCAAGACATGTTGGCCTTTGGACTCAACACATGCTATGACCACTATTAACACATGTTGGCCCTTTGAATGGGTAGTTCCCTCAAATACCACTGGCACATGTTGGGCCGTGCATCATGTGCAGGTATCTTGGCATCAACCATGCACCATACGCACCATGACCAAGTAATAGGTGGGCTCAGGCACATCTTTATATTTCTTCCATGCCAATACGATTTTAATGGCTTGCAAATTCATATAAGTGCTCACTAGTGCCTGCACGTAGGCCTGGCTTAATTTTGATGAACCTAAACACTGTGCTTAAGCCTCAGAGTCTTGATCACTTCCAATACCACTATTTTGGGCTAGTTCCCCATGACCTAGGCCTCCAATATGCTTCAAGGCTTGGTCCCCCTGGTTGTCAGACCCTATCCTACTAGAACTATAACTGCACCTTATCTTGGAAACTCCTATGCTTGACTAGCTTGCGAACCAGACACATGCACATGTCTTGACCCCCATTGGGACATGTTAGCCCTTGGTCTTGGCACATGCTTCAACCATCATCAGCATATGCTAGGCCATGCACCATGCATATGTATCCTCGGCCTGGGCCATGCACCATGTACACCACGATCGAGTAGTAGGTGGATTTAGGCACATCTTATTTCTGCAAAGCCAATGCCATTTTCATGGCTTGTAAAATCATATAAGCACTCTCTAATGCCTATACCTAGGATTGTTTCAATTTTTCCAAACATGAACACCATGTCCTAGCCTTTAAAGTCTTGATCATTACCCATACCACTATTTTAGGCTAGTTCCCTATGACTTGGGCCTCTAGTAGGCCTTAAGAATAAGTTTTCATGACTGTTGGACCCTATCTTGCTAGAACTAGAATTGTCCTTCAACTCAGAGAGAACCCCTAAGCTTAGACCAGCTTGCAGACCATTACACATGCACATGCCTTGACCACTATCGAGACATGTTGGGCCTTGGTCTTAGCATATGCTTCGACCATCATCAGCATATACTAGCTCATTGTGTGGGCAGTTTTTTTGAACACCATCAGCATATGCTGGGTCATGCTATCTTGGGCTCGGGCCACGAACCATGGGAACCACAATTGAATGGTAGGTGGGTTTAAGTAACTTGTACGTTTTTGCTAAGCCAATGCCATTTTTATGGCTTGTAAATTCATATAAGTGCTCACCAACACTCGCACTTGGTCTTAGCTCAATTTTGCCAAACTCAAAAATCATGCCTGAGCCTCTGGAGTATTGATCACTACTCATACCACCATTCTAGGCTAGTTCCCCGTGACCTAGGCCTCTAGTACACCTCAAGGTTTGGCCTTTTAGTTGTCAGACCCTATCCTGCTAATTACTCATTGACTTAAAAAGAACCCCTGGGCTTGGGCTAGCTTGTAGATCTTAACACATGTGCATGCCTCAACCACCATCATTACCCAATGACCCTCAACACATGTGTCATGGTCTACAAGCTGGTTCAAGCCGAAGAGTTCTTTTCAAGTTGAGTAGCAGTACAAGTTCTAATGGGATAAAGTCTAATAGCTTAAAAGACCAGGCCATAAGGTACATTAAAGGTTCAAGTCACATGGAACTAGCCTAGAACAATAGGGTGAGTACTGATCGAGATTCTAGAGGCTTAGGAAAGGGGATAAGGTTAGGCAAGATTGAGCTAGGCCTAAGGACAGGTATAGTGAACAATGGGTGGGCACCTAGTTAGACCCAAGTAGGAGCACTAATGATCGAGGTGTGGGTGCATAGTTAGGCCCAAGTCTAGGCATGCATGAACATAGTCCTAGAAGGATTATATTTAGGGGCTTCTAGATGGCTTGGTGTTTAGCATGATTTTAGCAAGTCAAAGATCGTGCAATAGCACCAAATCCCCTAAAATCAAGGATTGTAATCTCTAGAGTTTAAGAATGTATTTTAGGCTCTGATTATAAGAGGGACTCAGCTATAAAGAGAGAGTCCCCCATCGTCATTATGCATACACTAGAACCATTGAGTAATAACATCTTTACTCTTACCCTAAACTTTCTATTGTTCTTTTAGCCTTTCTTCAAACACTTATTGTGCTCTTTTGTTTTGCAATGTATTGGGTAGCCAACCCCATAGTCTAAAGTGATCATGCATTGCTTTTTATGTTAGATTGATCTAGGACGTAAAAGATTCATTCCCCAGTTATGGAGGTATGCGATCCTGGAGCTTGAGTCTCAGCCTATGACAAGTTATATCAAAGTCTAGTTTGAAGGAGCTAGGAGTAGGAAGCAAAACCAAATACTAGGGGATATCAAAGCCTAGATCAAACCAAAGGTGGTGCCTAGAGCCTTGGTTCAGAGTGTGTAACAGATCCCTACTCATGACAAGAGGAGCTAGAGTTATCGTAAAAGCTAAAGTTGGTGTGAAGAGCCAGAGTTGGCATTGGTGCAAGTTAGGGGACTTGCATGCAGGCATCCTAGTGTGGTATGCATGCACTGTGGTAAGTTGTGCAAGCATGTTTTGGGCTATAGCATGTTTAGGGAAAACCAAACAAAAGGCCAAAAAAAGGTACTTGAGTAGCGCCAACCTACAAATAAGTAGGGGAAAGCTTTAGAAAGATATGTGCCAACAAGCACTCGATTAGTGAAGTGTGAGAGGCTATTTTGCAAATAATAGATTGGTTTAAAGATGTTGAGGGACCCTTGAATAAGGCACTAGAGATGCTTATGCAATGTATTGAGGCATTGGAATCCATGGTGACAATCTTGTGATAAGAGCTATATAGGCTCAAGGTTGACCATGCTACATTACGAGCTACTATGACTGCTCATACAAGCTTATGACTGAGAGTGGAGGTGCCTAAGCATTTCATTAATAGTCTAATTCCATGGGTCAAGGTCAAGCTACAATGAAAAGGTGTTAAAGAGTTGAGTTGGGCTAGAGTTGCTACAAAATCATTGACTCAAGTTGAGTGCACCAAGTTTCCAAGGCCAAAGGAAATAAAAAAGAGTAGGGGAGACACCGATGGTAATTCTTTAAGAGAGGAAAAGGCTATGGGGAGGTCTAGATTTAGCAAGATCAACAAATTATTAGCAAAGGCATGAGGCCCATGAGTTGCTATTTTTGTGCTAGTTCACATTGGGTTAGGGAATGCCCAAAGCTTTCAACCATCAAATGGGAAGAAAAGTTGTCCAAAGGCAAAGTGGCAATGGTAAACAACCCTAAAAGAGGCCCAACGAGGAGCAACTAGGTGCTAGTCAAGACTGCTAAGGGATTGGGACCTCTTAAAAAGATGATAAAGTGAAACTAATGACAACAGATGCCACAGCATGAGTTTCACAGTACAACCAAATTCCTCATAAGAGAGGGTGCCGTAGGTAACTTAAAAGAAGCACCGAAAGTGTTGACAGCATGGGTTAAAGGGACCAACACCTATACCTAGGCCTAGTTCACTTTTACTAAACTTGAACACTATCCTTGAGCCTTTAAAGTCTTGATCACTACCCAACCACTATTCTATGCTAGTTCCCCATGACTTGGGCCTCAAAGCCTAGTCCCTCTAATTGTTAGACCTAGTACCACTAGAACTGGAACTGCTCCTTGACTCAAAGAGAACCCTTGGGCCTAGACTAGCTTGTGGATCATGACACATGCACATGCCTCGACCACCATTAACATAAAATGACCCTCAGTGCATGCATATGCCTCGACCTCTATCAAGACTTGTTAGCCATTTGTCTTGGCACATGTTTCGATTAGCATTGGCATAAGCTAGCCCTTGTGCAGGTAGTTCCCTCAAACACCATTAGCACATGCTAGGCCATGCACTATATGTGA
The DNA here is from genome assembly GCF_047325235.1 of Durio zibethinus. Classification (NCBI taxonomy): domain Eukaryota; kingdom Viridiplantae; phylum Streptophyta; class Magnoliopsida; order Malvales; family Malvaceae; genus Durio; species Durio zibethinus. The sequence goes on along the minus strand of NC_143176.1, from coordinate 25,181,733 downwards.
GTATCCTAGGCCTAGGCCACACACCATGCACACCATAATTGAGTAGTAGGTGCGTTCAGGCACATTCTAGTATTTTTGCCTTGCCAATGCCATTTTTATGGCTTGTAAATTCATATAATGGTCCCTTAAGCTTTAATGTTAAGTTTCATGGCAAGATGACTTATTTTTTATTTTTCATGATGTTTGAAAATTTTCACGATTCAAGATTTTTTAAAATTTTTTTAGGAGTTTTGGCCCTAAATTTGGTGCGTGATGCTTGCATTTTTATTGGCATTCACAAAAAATTTGGCTAAAAAATTGAAATGTAGAAGATTTTGTGGCCATTTAGAAAAAACATCCCCATTTCAGACACTTGAATGGTTACTGCCTATAAACTTGATGCTCTTTAAGGAGGTATGAGTTGTTAAGGTTCCTTGGGGGATAAGGGACCAATATAAGGGCCAAGGACCAGCACCCATCACACATCATGTGCACACACCCCTAGCGCTCCACCTTCAATCGTCAGAACCCTTAATGCCACCAATCAGGTTATTCGATGATGCTTCGAAGATTGTTCCTTAGGCAAAAACACCTGTTCGAGGCTAGCATGTGTACCGTGGCCTAGAATCAAACTTTAGCCAAGGCCTTGACCATCAACAGCACATGTTGACATATGGTACGGCATATGCCTTACCTATCATTGGCATAAGCTGGCCTTTGGTACGGGCACTTGCATCAACGACCATCAACACAAGCTGGCCTTTGGTATGGACACTTGCCTTGACCATCATTGGCACATGCTAACCCTTGGTACGGGCACATGCTAGCCCTTGTTGCGAGCACATGCCAACCCTTGGTGCAAGCATATGCATCGATTAGCATTGGCATAATTTGGACCTAGTACGAGCATATCTTTAATTAGCATCGACAGAAGATGGCCCTTAGTATAAGCAGTTACCTCGAACACCATCGACACATGTTGGCCGTCGCTACTGGCACTTGCCTCAAATACCATCAGCACATGCTAGGCCTTGGTGAGGGCATATACCTTGACCACCATTGGCACATACAAACCCTTAGTGTGGGATATGCCTGTTTGAAAAAAGTGCCCCCATTTTAGACCCTTTAATGTTTACTACTAGTACATCTATAAAATCTTTCATGCTCTTTAGGTGTTCATGATGGGCCTGTCATTATGTACATTCACGGCAACATCCTTAGAGCAAAATCTAGGCCATACATGCCTTTTGGCCATGTTGTTCGATGACTGGTTGCCTTGGTGACTCGTAGGCATCCATGGTCTTGACCGGTTGGCATGCATACGTAAAAAGGGCTTGGCTATGCCAAGCTCAAGTTGATGCCTACAGTTGATGCTACCCCAAACCCCAAACTAAGTCTTTGAATCAGGTAATGGCTCTTTGGGTTGGTGTAAGCAAAAGCTACAGTTACAGGCTTATTCTAGCCTAGTCTATCAGGTATTTGGTAATATCATGGTCCTTTCTCATTGACCACAAAAATGCCTATGCCTAATCGAGCTCGTGCATGCAGCTGATCTACCTAAGGCCCTAGAAACAAGTTTTTGAATCGGCCAATGTCTTTTTCGGATGGTGACAACAGAGTTTGTGTGTACAGTTCTGGCCAGACTAAGCATTGGTAGTGTATGCCATTGTTGCCTATTGGATGGCAGGGGCAGTCTTATGGACATTGCTTGTGTTTCTCCCATGCCAAGTAGTTATGGCATGGCCTCGTACGTTGTTTTATCTGCTTGCTTGTCAAATAATTGATTGGGTGGGTTATAGACCAGTGTGCGTGGATGCTACCACTTGTAGTAATAAGCATAGAAGTGGTGCTATGGTTGTGCATATTGGCAGGCTCTAAGCTTGATGTATCAAAGTGTTGACTGATCATCCATTTCAATCTACCCCTATGTGGTCATCATACCTTAAGGGTGTAATTAAGATCCTCCGCATACTGAAATCAATGGAAATTGGATATCTTGCCATCCCTTATCAATATTATGTCCTTAGGGCCTACGAGTTAGACGTCAATCATGCCTCATGACCCAATTATGCCATTGTTGCCTATTGGATGGCAGGGGCAATCTCATGGACATTACTTTTATTTTTCCCATGCCAAGCAGTTATGGCCTGGCCTCGTACATTATTTCATCTGCTTGCTCATCGAATAATCGATTGGGTGGGTTATAGACCAGTGTGTGTGGATGCTACCACTTGTAGTAATAGGCATAGGAGTGGTGCTATGGTTGTGTATGTTGGCAGGCTCCAAGCTTGATGCATCAAAGTATTGACCCATCATCCATTTTAATCTACCCCGATGTAGTCATCATACCTTGAGGGTGCAATTAGGATCCTATGCCGTATACCAAAATCAATGGAAATAGGATTTCTTGCCAACCCTTATCAATCTTATGTCTTTAGGGCTAGAGTCAAAACTCAATCATGCTTCGTGACGCAATTATGCCACCCAAACCTCCATGGCTACATTGGTGCACTGGTGTTTGATAGTGCTCTTAGATTTGGAACATTTTGTGGGCATGGGCTCTTGACCTTGTTCATCTAATGCTATGCATTTTATGTGCTTGACATGCAAGACGTTTGTGCTCCATATTGGCTCTCTCCATTGCTTAGTTGGTGTGTTGAGGCCTATGTGGTGTTATAAACTAATTCAAATTATGAAACTATGAATGGCTTATTAAATTAGTTATAGTTTATTTGATGGTATCTACTACTTAGATAACCATAGTAATACCAAAGCTAATACGTACAGAAACCCCAACTTCTAAAAGGGATGCATTTATTAGATAAAAGGTCGATGCGAGCTTTGCTCGTTGTTTTAATGATTCATGATAACTTGATGGATTGCATGGCCTTTGTGCTGTGCTAGCAATGCATCATTCAAATTTTTTCCCTATGAAGTTTCGATGCTAGGATAGTGGCCTACTATGGTGGTGATGAGTGATGGAAAGTTAGGGTTCGATTCTGGAGAGAGAGCTTGAGAAATAGCTACCACATCTAAGGAAGGCAGTAGGAGCAAAAATTACCCAATCTTGACACAGAAAGTTAGTGACAATAAATAACAATAGTGAGCTTTATGAGTCTAACAACTAGAATGAGTACAATCTAAATCCCTTAACGAATATCCATTGGAAGGCAAGTTTGGTGCCAGTAGCCATAGTAATTCTAGCTCCAATAGCACAAATTTAAGTTGTTGAAATTAAAAAGCTCATAGTTAGAGCTAAGGTTAAGTCCTTTGGTGTGCCTCACAATAAGCATCGGTTTACTTGTCCTTACTATTAGCAATGTGCCTTTGGCCTTAACTGGCTGGGTTATTCCTCCGACACTGTTACTTTGAAGAAATTAAAGTGCTTAAAGTAAGCCCTTGCTTGTATGCATTAGCATGAGATAACATCATAGGTTTTGGTCCTATTGCGTTGGCCTTCGAGATTAGAGTAATGATTAATAGAGACAATCAGGGGGATTTGTATTTCATAGTCAAAGGTGAAATTCTTGGATTTATAAGAGACGAACAACTACAAAAGCATTTACCAAGGATATTTTAATTAATCAAGAATGAAAGTTAGGGGCTAGAACATGATCAGATACTGTCCTAGTCTCTACCATAAATGATGTTGACTAAGGATCAATGGATGTTACTTTTAGGACTCTGTTGGTACCTTATGAGAAATCAAAGTCTTTGGGTTTCAAGGGGAATATGGTCGTAGGGCTAAAACTTAAAGGAATTCATAGAAGGGCACCACCAGGAGTGGAGCCTATAGCTTAATTTCACCCAACGCGAGGAAACTTACTCGGTCAACACATAGTAAGGATTGATAGATTGTGAGCTTTTTCTTGATTTTATGGGTGGTGGTGCATGGCCATTCTTAGTTTGTGGAGTGATTTGTCTAGTTAATTCTGTTAATGAATAAGATTTTAACCTACTAACTAGCTACATGGAGGTGATTCTTCATGGTTAGCTTCTTAGAGGGACTATGGCCATTTATGCCAAAGAAGTTTGAGGGAATAATAGGTCTATGACACCCATAGATGTTCTAGGCTGCTCATACACAACACTAATGTATTGAACAAGTCTATAGCCTTGGCTGATAGGCTCGGGTAATCTTTGAAATTTCATCATGATGGGGATAGATCATTGTAATTATTAGTCTTCAATGAGGAATTCCTAGTAAATGTGAGTCTCCAGCTCATATTGACTATGTCCTTACCCTTTGTACACATCACCTATCACTCTTACTAATTGAATGGTCTGATGAAGTGTTTGGATCATGGTGATGTGGATGGTTCATTGCCAGAGATGTTGTAAAAAGTCCATTGAACCTTATCATTTAGAGGAAGAAAAAGTTGCAACAAGGTTTTCATAGGTGAAACTATAAAAGGATCATTGTCGAAACCTACTTAATGAATGTCCCGCAAACACATTAATGAAACACCTAGGGATGAGGGTGCCTTTATGCCTTAAGCCCCTTTCAGCCTCGTGCATGTACAACGGTTGATTCATTTTGCCTTCTAAGTGGGTGACATGATTGGTATCATTGCCTGTGGCTGAATAATGAACCCTTGACATGAATCACACTAAGGAACCCTAATGAAAAGGAACGTCTGTGCCATTGCCATCCCATTTACGATGTGTGTGAGGGTGACACCATGACTCTTTCTATCATGAAAAACCAAAATGACTATTTGTAATAGATATCTTAGCTCTCTCATTAATGAAGAATGTAGTAAAATGTGATATTTGGTGTGAATTGTAGAATCCCATGAATCATTGAACTTTGAATGCAAGTTGTTTCCCATTCCATTAGGCCAAGGGCACATCTACCTGGGTGCCATGCGTTGTCCCCCTTCCACCCCATTACCCGTTGGGCTTTTGGTGAAGGGGTAAAAGATGGCCTTCTATGATCTCGTTGATCATGGTTGCCCAAAAGTGAGTCCTTGGCAATTATAGCACCAACCATCAATGGTAAAGCTCTTAATGTGCCTCATCTCCTGTGACATGCACTCATTGTCTATCTAGACACCATTAGGCCCCTTGCATCGGTCGATCAATGCTTGCATCACCATCCCAGGTTAGGTGAGATTACCCGTTGAGGTTAAGCATATCAATAAGTGATGGAAACGAAACTTACTAGGATTCCCCTAGTAATGGCAAGCAAACTAAGAAGAGCTTAGTTTGAGAATCGGGCACCCCTAGCATCCGAATTGTAGTCTAAAGAAGCATCTTTAATGGTGGACCAGGCCTAGGTCCCCTAGAAAAGGGCACCAAAAAAGGTAAGAGCCCTATTATGCCTAGACCTTGTCCCATAATAAGGTGTAGTCTGTGAGTCAGGTTGTTTGGGAATGCAACCCAAATCGAGCAGTAAATTCTATCCAAGGCTAAATGCAAGTGAGTGACCAATAGCAAAAAAGTACCACAAGGGAAAGATGAAAAGGTCTTTGAAAAGAGATTCAAATAGTGCTTGAAATTGTTATGAGGGAAGTAAATGGGGGCTGGCTATACACCTTGGTCAGACATGGAATGGCGAGAGCCGATCTCATGGACCGATGCGGGTCATGGTGGCGGCCTAAGCTTGGGCTTTGGATATGCCTATAGAGATGTCATTTTTGTAATTTTGGAATGCAACACAAGTAATCTCAGTGTGCCTTGGCACTCGCATGCTCTCGACATTGGCTTGTAGGCTCCCCATCTGACCTATCTTGAAACATGAACTAAAGAGTCTGACATGTGTACAAGTCAATAAGCTAGAAAACCCATAAGGTGCAAGGAAGCTAATTGGTGAGATCCCTCATGGGTGCACCACTGACTGACCTTGATCTTCTAAAAAGGGTTTGAATGTAAGCATGCCTGTTGGGACCGAAAGGATGGTGAATTATGCTTGAGTAGGGTAAAGCTAGAGAAAACTCTGATGGAGGCCTACAATGATATTAACGTGTAAATCATTCCTCTGACTTAGGTTTAGGGGTGAAAGACTAATCAAACCATCTAGTAGCTAGTTCCCTCTGAAGTTTCCCTCAAGATAACAGGAGCCCTTAGCAAGTTCTATCGGATAAAGCCAATGATTAGAGGCATCAAGTGTGCAATGCCTTCAACCTACTCTTAAACTTTAAATAGGTAGGATGGTGTAGCTACTTCATTGAGTCGTGCTACAGAATTGAGAGCTCTAAATGGGCCATTTTTGGTAAGCAAAATTAGCAACAAGGGATGAACTGGAAACTAAGTTATGGTGCCTAACTGTGTGCTAACCTAAAACCCATAAAGGGTGTTAGTTGATTAAGATAGTAGGATAGGGGTCATGAAAGTTGAAATCTGCTGAGTGTGTAACAACTTACCTATCGAATCAACTAGCCTAAAAAATGGATGGCATTTAAACATGCGACCTATACACAACTATCAGCGCAAGGGCAAAAGCCAGGCCCCAATGAGTAGAAGGGCATAGTGGTCACTGTAAAACTTAGGGCATGACCCCATAGAGTAGCCTCGGTGCTGATCTTGATGGTAGTAGCAAATATTCAAATGAGAACATTGAATGCTAAAAAGGGGAAAGGTTCTATGTGAATTGCACTTGCACATGGGTTTGTTAATCCTAAGAGATGGGGGAAGGCCATTCGATAGTGTGTCCAATGTGAGCTTTAAAAGGGAATTGAGTTAAAATTCCTGAACCAGGATACGTAGGCTGATGGCAATATTAGGTAGTCTAAAAGTGTTGGAGAGGACCTTGGGAAGAGTTATCTTTTCTATTTATGGCCTGCCCACCCTAGAAATGGCTTAGCTAGAGGTAGGATCCAGCAATTGAAAGAGCATCACACGTCACATGGTGTTTGGTGTGCCTTCAGTGACCCTTGAAAATCTGAAGGATCGAGTGCTCTCCATGCTCGGTCATATTCATAATCGCATCACTCTCCAAGGAGAACAACTTCTACTCAATGGAATAATGTAGGTAAGGGAAGTCGACAAAATGGATCCATAGCCTCAAGAAAAAGATTGGCTTTGAGGGCCAGGCACGGGGTCCTAATCCTAAACTCATCAGCTGTCGATGCACTACTCAAGCTAGTCTCATGGCAATAGTGGGTCGTTGTGTGCCAATCAAGGATGGACTTGGAAAGGCTTCCTTGAGAGCTTTCCTCGAGCAATGAATAGTCAACTCAAAATTGATACAAATAAGGGGAATCTAACTATTTAATTAAAACAAAGCATTACAATGGTCTCTACGAATACTCATGCAATGTGATTTATGCCCAGTGCTCTAAATGTCAAAGTGAAGAACGCAACCAAGTGAGGGTAAATGATAGGACTAACTATGACTCTCTTATGGTACCCAAATGCCTCATCATCTAATTAGTGAGCACATGAATGGATTAACACAATTCCCATTATCCTTATCCACTATCCAATGAAACCACAATCAAAGGAATGGGCTTGGCAAAATCAGCAGGGAAAGAAGACCTTATTCAGCTTGACTCTAGTCCAACCTTTGGAATGAATTGAGAGGTGTAGGATAAGTGGAAGCCCTAAGTCAAAATTGAAATATCAAAACTTTTAACATTATTTTACTTATTCCATGAATCGGAGGCAAGGCAGAACCCCTTCTACTTGGCCTAAGGCCAACCTTGTTCAATCGATTAGGGTAAAAGACATTGTCAGGTGGGGAGTTTGGCTGGGGTAGCACATCTGTTAAAAGATAATGTAGGTGTCCTAAGATGAGCTCAACGAGAATAGAAATCTTATATGGAACAAAACGATAAAAGCTCATTTGATTTTGATTTTTGATACGAATAAACTATGAAAGAATGGCCTATTAATCCTGTAGACCTTTAGAATTTGAAGCTAGAGATGTCAGAAAAGTTAACAGAAAGATAACTGGCTTATGGTAGACAAGTGTTCATAGTGATGTTGCTTTTTAATCCTTCAATGTTGGCTCTTCCTATCATTGTGAAGCAAAATTCACCAAGTGTTGGATTGTTCACCCCCCAATAAGGAATGTGAGCTAGGTTTACACCGTCATGAGATAGGTTAGTTTTACTATAATGGCAGCATCACAATAATAATTCAACCTAATATGAGATGAATCATTGATTTGTGCATTTGGTTATCCCACTTGGTTGAAAAGCTAGTGGCATGAAGCTACCATGCGCTTGATTATGACTGAATGCCTTTACATTAGAATCTAGGTTAGAAGGGACACATGCATCTATCGCCCAACTGTGGATTAGTAGTAAGGGCCTATGCCTTGAAGGCCACATGTCATAGGTGTAACACCCATAGCAAACAAGCCATACTGGCCTCCTTGGAGCTCAATTCCCATCGAGTGGTGGGAAAAATCCTTTGTAGATGACTTAAATACATGATAGGGTATTGTAAGTGGCAGAGTGGCCTTGTTACCATGATCCACTAAGATTCAACCTTTTTGTTGCTTTGATTCACCCCTCCCCCCACCATAGCCACTGAAGTCCTCTCACTTTATTTTTTTTTTCACCACACTTCACTAGGGTTGGGGATGAATGGTGTTCTCCATTGCAATTGATTTAGTCGGATGATGATGTCCCTTCCTTAAGCATACAAGTAAACAACAATTGAATGCTCTTGGTATTTGTTATAGTGATGGGCTCACTTTTGGTGTAGGCACTTGCCTCGAACTCCATCGGCACATGCTGGCCCCAATCTAGGTTGTTGCATCGAGCACTATCGATAGCATTTGGCCCTTGGTTGGTGCAGGCAATCGCATCCAACACCATCTGCAGATGCTGGCCCCTTAGTGTGAGATGTTACCTTAGACACCAAAGCCAGATGCTGGCACTTGCCTTGACCATCATTGATATAAGTGGGCCCTTATTATGGGTTGTTACCTCAAACACCTCTTTGGTAAATACTGACACTTGGTATAGCATGTGTACCATGAACCTTCCATCCAAGGCACTTGTCTACCCTTTAATTAGCATTGACACTAAATGATGCTCAGTGCATGGGTTATAGGCTCCAATCTTAAGCCAAACTTCATGCAGATTGACCCCATCTACCTAAGTTAGCCTACAAAACTCAAGTACTTAGCATAATTCTAGCTTGTCAAAGATTGTGTTGCTGTGTTAGGCCTTCTAAAAGCCCCTAAATATGATCCTCCTAGGACTGTGTTCAAGTGGACTTAGGAATGACCATGAACTCCCACCTAGGCCTGACCATGCACTCACACCTCGATCATCAATGCCCGTACCTAGTTCCGACTATGTGCCTATGCATTGCTCATCAATGCTCGCACCTGGGCATGGCTTAATTTTACCAAATTTGAACACTGTGTATGAGCCTTTGGAGTCTTGATCACTGGTCATACCACTGTTCTATGCTACTTCCTCGTGACCTAGGCCTCCTATAGGCCTGAAGGCTTAGTCCCCCTGATTGTTGTATCTTATCTCGTTAGAACTCAAATTGCTCCTTGACTTGGAGATGACCCTTGGGCTAGGGCTAGCTTGTAGATTATGACACATGCACATAACTCAACCATTATCGAGACAAGTTTGCCCTTGGTCTTAGTGCATGCTTTAACCATCATCGACAAATGTTGGCCCTTTGTGCAGGTAGTTCCCTTAAACACCATTGCAACATGCTAGGCCATGCACTATGCAAGGGTATCCTATGCCCAGGCCATGCACCATGCGCACCACTACTGGGCAATAGGTAGGGTCAAGCACATCTTCAAATTTCTACTATCCTCATGGTAATTTTATGGCTTGTAAATTCATATAAGCACTCACCAATGGCCACACCAAGGCCAAGCTCAGTTTTACTAAACATGAACACCATGCTTGAGCCTCCAGAGTCTTGATCACTACCCACACCACTGTTTTGGGTTGGTTCCCTATGACTTGTTCCTCCTATAGACCTTAAGGCTTGGTCCCCTTAATTGTTGAAACCTATCCCGCTAGAACTAGAATTGCTCCATGACTTAGAAAAATCCCTAAACCTGGACCAGCTTGCAGACTGTGACACATGCACATACCTCGACCATCATTGGGACGTGTTAGCCATTGGTCTCGACACATGTTTTTACCACCATCATTGGGTTACGCACCACGCACGAGTATCCTAGACCCAAGCCATGCACCTTTCGTACCACGATCAAGCAATAGGTGGGTTCAAGCACATCTTTATATTTCTACTATGCCAATGCCATTTTTATGGCTTGTAAATTCATATAAGCACTCATTAGCAACCACACTTAGGCCTAGCTCAATTTTGCCAAACATGAACACTATGCCTAAGCCTCTAGAGTCTTGAACACTACCCATACCATTGTTTTGTGCTAGTTCCTTGTGACTTGGGCCTCATTAAGCCTCAAGGCCTGGTCCCCATGGCTATTAGACCCTATCTCATAAGAATAGGGACTGTTCCTCTACTCAAAGAGAACTCTTGGGCCTAGACTACCTTGGAAACCATGACACATGCACATAACTCAACCACCATTAGACAAGTTGGCCCTTGGTTTCGGTATATGCTTTGACCACCATTGGCACATGCTAGACTTTTGTGTGGAAAATGTTCTTGAGCACCAATAACACATGCTGCATCATACATCACATGTAGGTATCTTGGGCTTGGGCCATGCAGCAAGTGCACCACGATCAGGTAGTAGGTGGGTTTAGGAGCATCTTCATATTTTTGTTATGCCAATGTCATTGTTATTGCTTGTAAATTCATATAAGCTCTCACCAACTTTCACACTTGGGCTTGGCTCAATTTTGCTAAACATGAACACCATGCTTGAGCCTCTGAAGTTTTGATCACTACCCATACCATTGTTCTAGGTTAGTTCCTTATGTCTTGGGCCTCTAGTTGGCTTTAAGGCCTGGTCCCTCTGGCTATTGGACCCTATGTCACTAGAACAGAAACTTTTCCTTGACTTGGAAAAAACCCTTTGGCCTAGACTAGCTTGCGAACTGTGACACATGTACATGGCTCGACCAATATTAGAACATGTTGACCCTTGGTCTCGGTATATGCTTTGACCATGTGCACCATATGCTAGTGTCTTGGGCCTAGACCATGCACTATGTGCACCATAACTAGGTGGTAGGTGGGTTCAGGCACATCTTTATATTTCTACCATGCCAATGCCATTTTTATGGCTCGTAAATTCATATCGACACTCACTAATGCCCACACCTAGGCTTCGCTTAATTCTACCAAATAAGAACACCGTGTATGAGCCTCTAGAGTCTTAATCACTGCCCATACCACTATTTTAGGCTAGTTCCCCGTAACCTACACCTTTTGTAGGCCTCAAGACTTGGTCTTCTGGCTATCGGACCTTATCCCACTAAAACTAAAACTACTCGACTTGGAGAGAACCTTTGGGCTAGACCAACTTATGGACTATGACACATGTGCATGCCTCGACCACTATTTGGGCATGTTCACCCTCGGTCTTGGCACATGCTTTGACCACTATCAGCACATGCAGGGCTATGTACCACACGTAGGTATCCTAGGCCTGAGCCATGCACCATGCATACCACAACTGAGCAATAGGTAGGTTTATGCACATCTTCATATTTCTGGCATGCTAATGCCATTTTTATGGCTTGTAAATTCATATAAGCACTTATTGATGCCTGCATCTGGGAGTGGTTTAATTTGACCAAACATGAACACTATGCTTGAGTCTTTAGAGTCTTGATCACTGCCCATACCATTATTCTGGGCTAGCTCCTCGTGACTTAGGCCTTAAGGCCTTGTCTCCCTAGCTATTGGACCCTATCCCACTAGAACTAGAGCTACTCCTCAGCTTGAAAGGAACCCCTAGGCTTGGACCAGCTTATGGATTATGACACATGCACATGCCTCGACTACCATCAGGACATGTTAGCCTTTGGTCTTAGCATATGCTTCGATCACCATCGAGACATGCTGACTCATTGTGTAGGTAGTCCCCTCGAACACCATCAGCACATGCTGGGCCATGCACCATGCATGGGTATCGTAAGCCTAGGCTGTGCACCATAAATACCATGGTCGTGCAACAGGTGGTTTAGGCACATCTTCATATTTTTACCATGCCAATGCTATTTTTATTGATTGTAAACTTATATAAGCACTCACCAGTGCTCGCACCTGGGCTTGGCTCAATTTTATCAAACATGAATACTGTGCCTGAGCTTTTGGAGTCGTGATCACAACCTATTCCTTTGTTCTACTCATCACCTAGGCCTTTAGTAGGCCTCAAGGCCTAGTCCCTTCGACTGTCAGCCCTTATCCCACCAGAATTGGAACTACTTCTCGACTTAGAGAAAATCCTTGGGCCTAGACCAATTTACAGACTGTGACACATACATATGCCTTGACCACCATCAGGGCATGTTGGCCTTTGATCTTGGCACATGCTTCAACCACCATTGGCACATGTTGGCCCTTTATGCAAATGGTTCCCTTAAACACTGCAGTACATACTAGGTTACACAGTACACGTAGGTATCCTCAGCTCAAGTAGCACACCATGTGCACCATGATCGATCAATATGTGGGTTCAGGTACATCTTCATATTTCTACGAAGCCAATGCCATTTTTTATTTTGTAAATTCATATAAGCACTCACTAGTGCTCATACTTGGGCCTGGCTAAATTTTCCTATACCTGAACATCATGCCTAAGCCTCTGGAGTCTTGATCAATCCTTGTACCACTATTTGGGGCTAGTTCCTAGTGATCTGGGCTTTTAGTATGCCACAAGGCCTAGTCCCCCTGGCTGTCAAACCCTATCCCACTAGAACTGGAACTGCTTTTTGACCTGGAGAGAACCCTTAAGCTTAGACCAGCTTGCAAACCATGACACATGCACATTCTTTGACCACCATTGGCACCCAATGACCCTCAGTGCATGCACATGCCTCAACCACCATCAAGACATGTTGGCCCTTAGTCTCGGCCCATGTGTTAACCACCATTGGCCATGTTGGCCCTTGATAGGGGTTGTTGCCTTGACACTATCGCCAAATGTTGCCACTTGGTGCAACATAGATACTTAACCTTTACACCACTCTTCTATCCCTCCTAGGGCACTTGTTTGCCCTTAGAGTGCCTTAGACACAAAATGATGCTTGGTGCATGTGTGGTAGGCTCGATCTTAACCCGAACTTCATGTGGCCTTAGATAGGGAATTAACTTCGTACACCTAAGTCAACCTATGGAACTCAAGTGCTCAGCATAATTCTAGCTTATCAAAGATTGTGCTATAGTATTGGGCCTTCTAAAAGCCCCTAAATTTGATTTACCTAGGACTACATTTAGGCGTGCTTGCACCTAGGTCTGACCTACACCCGTACCTTGATATTAGTGCCCTTGCCTGGGTTAAACTGTGTGCCCACACATCACTTACTAGTACTTGCACTTAGGTTTATCCCAATTTTACCAAACCTGAATACCATGCTTGAACCTCTGGAGCCTTGATCACTACCCATACCACTGTTCTATGCTAGTTTCCCATGACCTAAACTTCCAGTATACCTCAAGGCTTGGTCCCCCTGGCTAACAGACCCTATTGCATTAGAATTGGAATTGCTCCTTGACTCAGAGAGAACTTTTGGCTTGGATAGCTTGCAGACTGTGACACAAGAACATGGCTCGACCACCATTAGTGCATGTGTTACACCTTACATAAGCACTATTAGAACCAAGGCCCCAGCATTGGTGCATGGAGGCCAGACCATCGCTCAAGCAACAATCCATGAGAATAAGTTCCTATGAGAGTTACCTGATGTTGAGCTTGAGGACCATTTAAGAGAAGCTTCTAGAAAGGCACAAAAAGATGGTGCAGGCACTATAGGTGCAAAGGCTATAGATAAGCTTGGACACAGGCTAGGTGCATGGGTGTAAAACCTTTTAGAAGAGTTAGATACAAAATTTGGTATGGTTACTATAGCACCAAGTAGGGAAGCTTTTGGAAGGCCTGAGCCATAGGCACTCTACGAGAGAGCTTGGAACCTTTTCGACCTAGTGTGCCACAAAGTGTTTGGAACTACTCTTTTCTAAAAATTCCCTAACAGACCTTGTATGTGTCTAGAGGCCTTGGAACCTTTTAGAATGTATATAAGATTCACACACTTGGCTCCTTAGTAACCAGATAGGCCATTGAGGATCAAGTATAAACAGAGATGGCCCTTTCTTTATAGTACCAACTCATGAGCTAGTGAACTTGTGAACCAACAAAGCTTTTCAAGCACATTTGTACATAAGCCACATTGTTACAGCAATAGAAAGGTTCTTGGGTTCTTTCACTAGTGCCTTCTTAGTGTGCTATAGTGTTTGATTATCTTTAGGGTCCAATTAATCATTGGTGAATGGCACACTCACTCAACCCGATTAAAGGTTAACTTAGGCATACATGGATGGTAGGTTTTTACCTAAGGCCACATTATTACAAGGCTTAAGATCAAAGCCTGTGACAATTGGTATTAGAGCACAGTTTGGTGTGTGACCTTGATCTAAGACATTGTCTACTTCCAAGATAAGCCACTAACATGCTGAGAGGTAAAAGGCTTACAAGACACACACTATTGGAAAGGGCAAGAAAGGTATTAGTAGGGACATGATCTCAACCTCTAATGCTCAGTTGGCCACGATAGAGTTAGTTGTGGCTGAAATTCAAGACAAGTACGAAAACCAAATGGAGGAATTAGTCTTAGCTAGAAAGGAGATCATGGAAGAGTTAAGGCAAACTTTTTTCAAAGTGATCAAAAGCCTCACCCATAAGAACTCTACCCTAGAGGCCCTGGTCAAGGCCATAAGGAAAGAGATAGAGTAGCTTAAGAAGAGGCTCACCATATGTGAGGTAGCTATAAGAGAGGCATATTCACAATAGCTCCTAGGACTAGGGTTGAAGTTCCCAACCCAAACAAGTTTAAAGGCACATGGTCTACAAATGACGTAGACAACTTCTTATAGGGCATGAAGAGTATTTACATGCAAGGGGCATTAAGAAAGATGCTACTAAGGTAACCAGTACCTCTATGTATGTTGTAGATATCACATTTCTATGGTGGTGTCATTGGTCTAAGGAGGCCAAGTGCAGGGTTGCTGCCATTGAAACCTAGGAGGAGCACCAAAGGGAGTTTAGGCAATAGTTTTACCCACGATAGGCTGTGGAGGAGGTGTGCATGAAGCTATAGTGGCTTACCCAATGTGGAAAGGTGTGGGACTATGTTTGAGAGTTTTCAAAACTCATGCCCTAATTTCCTAACCATAGGGAAGATGGGCCCCTTTTCGTATTTATGGATGGGCTCAAGCCATGGGCTAAGTAAGCGCTAAGGAAGATGGGTGTCCAAGACCTCACTTAAGCCATGACAGCCATTAAATCCTTAGTGAAATTCAAGAAAAAGGACAAGTCTAAGTTTTCCATGCCCAAGGGTAAAGGCAAAGTGAAGGAGACAAGAAGAAGGATAAATGACCAATGACCAAGGATGAACCCATGACCTATTTTCTTTGTGATGGTCAATACTGAGCCAAGTACAATCTTAATAGAGCCAAACTCATAGCCATTGTCAAGGGTTATGAGAAGTAACTCGAAAAGGAGGGACTGAAGCTTGGTTTGATCATGCTAAGTTCTATCTTGGCAAATAAGAGGCACATAAGAAAGGGGCTCATGTTCACCAAAACCTCAATTATGGGCAAGTGCTTAAATGCCCTGGTAGACACAGGTGCATCTAATCTCTTTATGTTTGAAAAGGTGGAAAAAAGATTGGGGCTCAAGGTTAAGAAAAGAGCTAGATAGATCAAGACCATTAACTCCAAAGAGGTTTTGAACGTGGGCATGGCACAAGGAGTCGCTATCAAACCATGTCTTGCTAGAACTAGAACCACACCTTGACTCAAAGAGAACAATTGGGCCAGGCCCAACGTGTGGACCATGACACAAGCACATGCCTGAACCACCATTGAAACATATTGGCCCTTAGTCTCTGCACATGCTTTAACCACCATCACCCATGTTAGCCCTTTTTATGGGTAGTTTCCTCAAACACCATCGGCACATGCTAGGTTGCACACCATGCACTAATTTTCTAGGCTTGGGCCATAAACCAAGCACACCATGACTAGGTAGTAGGTGGGCTCTTGCACATCTTCATATTTTTGCTATTCCAATGCCATTTTTATGGCTTGTAAATTCATATAAGCCCTTAAAAATGCCTGCACCTAAGCTTGGCTTAATTCTACTGAACATAAATATCATGCCTGAGCCTCCGAAGTCTTAATCACTACCCGTACCACTATTCTAGGCTAGTTGCTAGCAACCTAAGCCTCCAATAGGTCGTAAGGTCTGGTCTCCTAGCTATTGGACCCTATCTCTTTAGAACTAGAAGCGTTCCTCAATTTAGAGAGAACACCTAGACCTGGAATAGCTTGTGAACTATAACACATGTATATGCCTTGACCACCTTTGGGATACGTTAACCCTTGGTCTCGCACATGTTTCAACCACCATCAGCACATGCTGATCCGCACACCCCATGCGAGTATCCTAACCTTAAACCGTATACCATGATTAGGTAGTAGGTGGGTTTAAACACATTTATATATTTTTACCATGTTGATCCTATTTTTATGGCATGTAAATTCATATAAGCAGTTAATAGTGGCTACACCTAAGCCTAGCTAAATTCTATCGAGCATAAACACTGTGCTTGAGCCTATGGAGTCTTGATCACTACAAAGACCATTGTTCTAGCTAATTCCTCATGACTTGGGCCTCTAGCAGGCTTCAAGGCTTGGTCCCCTTGGCTATTGAACATGTCCTACTAGAACTGGAGCTGTTCTTTAACTCGAAGAGAACCCTCGAGCCAAGGCTAGCTTACGGACCATAACATATTCACATGCCCTTGGTCTTGACACAAGCTTTAACCACTATTTACAGATGCTGGCCCTTTTTATAGGAAGTTCACTTAAACACCATTAGCATATGTTAGGCCTTGCACCATATACGGGTATCCTTGGCCCGAGCCACATACCATGTGCACCACGATTGGGTAGTAGATGGGTTCAGGCACATCTTCAAATTTATGTTGTGCCAATGCCATTTTTATGGCTTATAAATTCATTTAAGCGCTCACTAGCACCCGTACCGAGGCTTGATTCAATTTTGCCAAACATAAACACCATGCTTGAGCCTCTTTAGTCTTGATCATTGCCCATACCATTATTTTGTGCTAGTTCCCCATGACCTAGGCCTTTAGTAGGACTAAAAGCTTTGTCCCCTTAGCTGTCAGACCCTATACTACTAAAACTGGAACTACTCCTCTCGAAAAAACCTTTAAGCTTGGACTAGCTTATGGATGGTGACACTTGCAAATGCTTAGACCAGCAGTGGGATAAGTTGGCCCTTGGTCTCGACATAGGCTTTGACCACCATCGGTACATGCTAGCCCTTTGTATAGGTAGTTCCCTTAAACACCATCGGCACATGCTTGGCCACTCACCACATGCCAAAATCCTGGGCATGGGCTGCACACCATGCACACCATGACCAGGTAGTAGGTGGTTTCAAGCACATCTTCATATTTATTTTGTGCCAACGCCATTTTTATGGCACATAAATTCATATAAGCACTCTCTAGTGCTTGTGTCATAGGTTTTGACCTTAGACTCAAAATCCGTGTGGCCTTAGGCTTGGAATCACCTCATTGTAGCCTAAGTTAACCTAAAACACCAACATGCGAGCACTAGAACAATAGGAAGGGCTAAATGCACAAGTTTGAGAGAAACAGAAAAACAAGATAGTATGCTGGAATATGCTTTGTATTCACTGAAACAGAAGTGTATGTGGTGTACAAATAAGGGTGGAACAGCCCTCTATTTATAGTTGAGGCTCTCAGCTACACTTATAGCTAAATCCCTAGAATCAAGTCTAAAATCAAGGAATTACAAATATTACAATCAATCAAGATTCTATCTCTTGATTCTAAAGGTCAACCAGATCTGCCAAAAGGCTCTTGTTGATCTTGTGATCTTCCAAAAGATCCCCTCACGTATCTCCCATCTTGGGTCCTATTGGATGTGGTGTGGGCATCATATAGGTCAGACCTTGGCCTTGCGAGCTAGCTTGTAGGTTATGTGGGCATTCTGGCCTTGCCTTTAAGGCCTTGCCTGCTAACTCCCGCCAGTGCACCTAGTGTGCAAGCCTTAACCTCAGGCGCACGTACTGGTGCGCCCACCCAGGATGTCACACTTGCACTTGAGCCTAGTTCAATTCTATCAAACAGGAACAATGTACTTAAGCCTTTAGTTCGGCCTATACTACTGTTATAGGCTAGTTCCCCTCGACCTAGGCCTTTAGTAGGCCTTAAGACTTGGTCTTCCTAGTTGTCAGACCTTGTCCCACTAAAACAAGAGTTGCTTTTCAATATGGAGATAACCTCTAGGCTTGGACCAACTTATAGACCATGACACATGCACATGCCTCGACCACTATCAGGACATGTTGGCCCTTAGTCTTGGTGCATGCTTTGACCACTATTAGCACATGTTAGCCCTTTGTGTGTGTATTTCCTTGGAACAACATCGACACATGCTAGGCTGCTTGTCATGTGCGGGTATCATATGCTTGGGCAGTGCACCATACATGCCATAACTAGGCAATAGGTGGGTTTAGGCACATTTTCATATTTTTTCCAAGCCAATGCCATTGGCTTTTAAATTCATATAAGCACTCACTGATGCCTCACACCTGAGCTTAACTCAATTCTACCAAACTTGAACACCTTGCCTGAGCCTTTAGAGTCCTGATCAATACCCGTATCACTATTTTAGGCTAGTTCCCTATGACCTAAGCCTTCAGTGTGCTTTAAGGCTTGGTCCCCATGGCTATCGAATGTTCTCCCACTAGAACTAGAACTATTTCTTGACTCGGAGAGAACTTTTAGGCCTAGACTAGCATGTAGACTGTAACACATGCACATGCCTTGACCACCATCAAGACATGTTGGTCCTTGGTGTGAGTTGTTACCTTTGACACCATCCCTAGATGCTAACATTTGGTATAACATATGTACCATGACCCTTCCACCACTCTTTCATCCTTCCTAATGCACTTGTCTGCCCCTCGAGTGCCATCGACTCCCAATAACACTCAGTGCACATATCACAAGCCCCAATCTTAAGCCAAACCCCAAGTAGCCTTAGACAAGAAATTAACTCCATGTGCTTAAGTCAGCCTACGAAATCAAGTCCTTAACATAATTTTAGCTTGTCAAAGATTATGCTATAGTGTTGGGTCTTCTAGAAGCCCCCAAATCTAATTTTTCTAGGACTATGTTTATGTGTGCTTGTACCTAGGTCTGACTATCTGCCCACACCACTATCATTAGTGCCTTCACCTAGGTTTACCTGTGTGCTTGTACATCACTCACCAGTGCCTGCACCTGGGCTTGGCTCAATTCTACCAAACCTAAACATTATGTCTGAGCCTCTAAAGTCTTGATCACTACCCAAAACTATTCTAGGCTAGTTCCCTATGACTTGGGCCTCTAGTAGGCCTTAAGAATTGATCCCTTTAGCTATCAGACCCTGTCCTGCTAGAACTAGAACTGCTCTTCGATTTAGAGAGAACCCCTAGGTCAAAACTAGCTTGTGGACCATGACACATGCACATGCCTCGATCGTCACTGAGACATGTTGGCCATTGGTCTCAGCACATGCTTCAACCACCATTGGCATATGCTGGTACTTTGTGCAGGCAGTTCCTTTGAACACCATTGACACATGCTAGGTTGTGCACTATGTACGAGTATTTTGGGCCTTGGCCACACACCATGCACACCATAACTAGGTTATAGGTGGGGTCAGGTACATCTTTATGTTTTTGTCATGCCAATGCCATTTTTATGGCTAGTAAATTCATACAAGCACTCACCATTGTTTGCATTTAGGCTTGGTTTAATTTTGCCAAATGTGAACACCGTGCCTAAGCCTCTGGAGTCTTGATCACTACCTATACCATTATTCTAGGCTAGTTCCTCTAACCTGGGCCTTTAGTAGGCCTTAAAGCCTGGTCCCTCTAGCTGTCAGACCCTATCTTGCTTGACCTAGAATTGCACTTTAACTCAAAAGGAACCCTTAGGCTTGGACTAGCTTACGAATCATGACACATGAACATGCCTCAACCACCATCATCACATGTTTCCCTTAGTCTTGGTACATGCTTTGACCACTATCAGCACATGGAGGGCTATGTACCACATGCAAGTATCTTAGGCTTGGGCCGTGCACCACGATCAAGCAATCCATGGGTTCATGCACATCTTCATATTTCTGCCATGCCAATGCCATTTTTATGGCTTGTAAATTCATATAATGGTTCCCTAAGCCTTTATGTGAAGTTTCATGGAAAGATGACTCATTTTTTCTTTTACATGATTTTTATAATTTTTCTTGATTTAAGATATTTTAAATTTTTTTTAGAAGTTATGGCCCCAAATTTGGTATATGTGATCCTTTTATTTTTGTTAGTGTCCATATAAAAATTTCAGCTAAAAAAATCAAAATGTAGAAGATTTGGTGGCCATTTGAAGCAAGCATCCATATTTTAGACATTTCAATTGCTACTAGCTATTAACCTATAAAAGCTTTTATACTCCTTAAAGGTGGGTGAGATGTCAAGGTTCCTTAGAGGATAGGGGGCAATATAAGGTCCAAAGACCAACGTTTATTGCACATCATGTGCGCACACCACCCAGCCCTCTACCCTCAATTGTTGGAACCCCTAATGCCATCAATCGGGTTTTTCATCTCCAGCCAACATGTGTATCATGGCCCAAAATTAAACTTTGGCCAAGGCCTTGACCATCAATGGCACATGGTGGTGCATGGTGTGAGCACATACCTTGACCATCATTAGCATAAACTGGCCTTTGGTATAGGCATTTACCTTGATGACTATCGACATAAGCTAGCCCTTGGTATGGGTAATTACCTTAACCACTATCTACACTTGCTAGCCCTTGGTAAGGGCACATACCTTGATCAACATCAGCATAATCTAGACTTGGTATGAGCACATGCTTCAATCAACATTGATAGAAGATGGCCCTTGATGTAGACAGTTACCACAAACACCATCGGCACATACTGGGCCTTGGTGGGAACACATGCCTCAACTGTGGACCCTTGGTGTGATATATGCCTATTTGAAAAAAGTGTGCCCATTTCAAACACTTTAATGTCTACTACTATCATAATTGTAAAATCTCTCATGCTCTTTAGAAGGTGGTTTTCCAAGCCTCTTTTCCCCTCTATAATAGAAATAGGTGTGCTTGATAGGCCTATCATTGTATACATCCATGGCAACATCCCTAGAACAAAATCTAAGTCACGCATGCCTTATGGCCATGTTGTTTGGTGACTAGTTGTTTCGGTGACTTATAGGCATCTATGGCCTTGATTTATTACTATTGATATGAAAAAATGGCTCAATGTCCTGACCTTAAGCCTTTGTCTGCATCATGCAAAAGGGTTAAGAGATGTAGCTTGTTTGAGTTGGTGAGGGAAAAAGGACTTGGAAGGATCAAGACCAAGGTCTTAAAGGCATATAAAAGGCCTGAATGTATGGATCGGGGCTTAAGCTAAGGTGTAAGAGCATGATAAGGTAAGCAGCTTAGTGCCAAGAATGAGGACTACTTATTAAAAGATCTAGAATGCCCCTAAAGAGTGGCATGGGCAGACAAGCATAAAAGGCTCTTGATTAACTTAGGGACAGGCAGGAACATAGGCATAAAAAAGTCTAGATAAGCCTAGAGAACAACCAAGTGTGTCGGCACTGAAAGTTTTAGAATGACCTAGCATGAGAATAGTATGGGTACTGTACACCCAAATAAGGAAGGCTCTTAAAGGCCCTAGCTGCATGCAAAGTAGCGACCAGGTGGGAAAGGTTTTGGAACCTGCTAGGTGCAGTCACTCAACAGGAGTGCTTGAAGTCTTCAAGACCTGAGGCTTAGTGGGGAGTTTGAAATAAGCTGGATTCTACAAAGTCCTTAGCTAACCTAGGAAGTGTCTTTGGGCTATGAAAGGGTCTGAAAGGCTTATGAAAGGCCATACATTTAGATCAATAAGGGCCATATATACTGGGGAGGCTTAGGCATAAATAAGGACCTTCCCTCTAATTTGTAGTTAATAAGAGAAGCAATAAGAGAAAAGTAAGAGGAATTGAGTAATAGACTTAGCCATATTGGAGACTTGGGGATAGACATAGGAGTCATTGTAAGGTCATTAAACAATTGTACATAGCATCAAGTAAAAAGAAATATAATTGGTTTAACTCTCCTTCCTAGCTTTCTCTTAAGTTCTTAGGGAGCCAATAGAATGCATAGCATAAGTGTTTAGCACAAAGTCAAAAAAGATGTTGACTTAGGCACATGAAAAGTAATTTCTAGCCTAAGGTCACACATGTGCTAGGCTTAAGCCCTTAGCTTGTGATAGTTGGTATCAGAGCAGGTTTCAACCTAGAGGGATCAAAATCTTTGTTATAATTGGTGTTGATGTCAATTTCAGATGTGTGGGTAGCTTGTATGCTAGTGCACCACTTGTGATGATAGCTTGTATACAAGGTTACCTCGTATGGGCATTGCAAGTTGTCAGTGCCAAGAGTGGGCACAAAGATTCTTGATTTTTCATAAGGATGTGCTAGAGATCCTTGGTTTGAGCTTCATGTTTGTGCTTGAATGCATGGGTGATGTGCGTGAGGGCCACCCACCCATGTACAAGGGGATAAAGGCTAGTTTAAAAGAGAGGTTGTCATCCATGAAAACTGGTTTGAAGACACTAAAGATCACGTATGAGTGCTAGACTCCACACACGAGGAGTCTGAAAAAAGGTAAAAGTTATGGGTAAAAGCTGAATGAAGCTGTAGGGTACAAAACTTAGAGTGGGAGTATTACCATTGCTGAGTTAGTGGTCAAGGCTGAGTGCACTAAGTCTCCATAACCTAAAGGTAAGAGTTGAGCCTAAGGGTAAAGACTTGATTGGGATAGGCAAGAGTAGCAGTTCCTCAAAGGAAGATGAGGTCAATAAAGAACCATAACATCAGAAGGTCAGGAACAAGGATTTAGTCTAGGATAAAGGTACGATAACCATGTCTTTTAATTGCTTCTTATGCTCAAGACCATATAAAGCTAAGGAACACCCATAATAGAATAAGCCTAGTGCCATTGCAAAGACTTAGGGAAAGTTTAATAGCAAAAGTCATGATGGTGGTTAAATAGAAAAGAGGGATCTTTCAGGCTCTTGATAAGGGTAAGGTGAGTGTGGTTGTGGAAAGCCACCTACCCTAAAAATGGATGGTATAAGAAAAGGTAATGGCCTAGACATGAAAGGTGCATGCCTTGTACTTGTGTGTGCTGGACACCCTAAAGGGCTCATTGAGTGTTAGAAGAGGGTACAAACCCCATGTTGCAAAGGAAAAGGTAAAGGCACATTAGACATAGAGGTGCTGCATGCTTATACAAGCTAGGATTTATGGAAGCTGATGTGACGTGCAGTGAAAGAATGACATCCCCCAGCAATAAAGGCATTTCTAGAATGAGTGGGGGAAAAGAACACTGTCTATGCACAAGTCCTAAGCCAAAAAGGTTGAGAGACACAGCTTGTTCAAGTTGGTGTAGGAAAAAGATCGAGAAAGATCAAGACCACAATCCTAAAGGCACATACAAGTCTTGAGTGTCGAACTAGGGCCTAGGTTAAGGTGCAAGAGCATGGCAAGGTGAGTAACCTAGTGTCGAGCATGGGGATTGCTTAATGAAAGGATCTAGAATGCCTTAGAAGAGTGGTGCAAGCAAATAGTTAGAGAAGGCTCTAGATTAGCCTAGAGACAAGCCAAGTGCATAGGCACAGAAGAGTTTACAGAACCTTGGAGGCTAGCCAGATGC
Organism: Durio zibethinus; assembly: GCF_047325235.1. Lineage (NCBI taxonomy): Eukaryota > Viridiplantae > Streptophyta > Magnoliopsida > Malvales > Malvaceae > Durio > Durio zibethinus. Next base: position 25,157,827 of record NC_143176.1, on the reverse strand, counting down.
ACGAGCAACAAAGGTTCTAGAATAGCCTGGTATTGGAATAGTAGTGGGAACTATAGCACCCAAACTAGGAAGGCTTTTAAAAGCCCAAGCTGTAGGTAGAGTAGTGACCAAACAAGGAAGGTTCTAAAACCCGCTAAGCATGGGCACTCTGTAGGAGTGCCCACACTCTTCTAGACTCAATGCTCAATAAGAAGCCTAGAACAAGCTGGATTTTTACGAAGGCCTTAGCTGACCTAAAAAGTATCAAATGGCTATGAAAGGATCTAAAAGGCCTATAAGGGCCACACACTTAGATCAATAAGGGCTATATGTGCTGGGAAGGCTCAAGTATAAATAAGGGCCTTCCCTCTCATTTTTAGTTAACAAGAGAAACAACAAGAAAAAGTAAGAGGAACTAAATGATAGACTTTACCATCTCAAAGACTTGAAGATAGACATGGGAGTTAGTGTAAGGTCATTTCAGTAATTGTACGTAGCATAAAGTAAATAGAAATACAATTGCTTTAACTCTCTTTCTTAGCTTTCTCCCAAGCTCCTAGGGAGCCAATGGAATCCATGGCACAAGTGTTTGGCATAGAGTTAAAAAAAAGGCTAACTCAGAAACATGGTAGTTTTTAGCCTAAGGCCACACAGGTGCTAGGCTTAAAACCCTAGCCCATGATAGTTGGTATCATAGTAGGTTCTAACCAAAGGGGATCAAAACCCTTATTATGATTTATGTTGATGTCAGTTTGAGTTGCACAAGTAGTTTGCATTCTAATGTGCCATTTATAATGATAGCTTGCTTATAAGATTACGTGGTGTGGGCATTATTGGTTGTTCGTGCCAAGAATAAGGCACAAGGATGCTTGTTTGCTCATAAGGATGTGTGGGAAATCCTTGGTTTAAGCTTTGTGGTTGTGGTTGAGTGCATGGGTGATGTGCATGAGGGCCACCCACCCATGCATAAGGGAGAAAGCCTATTTTGAAGAAGAGGTTGTCATCCATGAAAGCCAGTTTGAGGACACCAAGGATCACATACGAGTATTAGACTCCATGTGCAAGGAGTTCGAAGAAGGGTAAAAGCTATGGGTAAGAGCTGAGTGAAGCGGGTAGGGTACAAGACTTAAAGTAGAATATAGCCACTGTTAAGTTGGTGGTTGAGTCTGAGTGCACTAAGTCTCCATAGCCCAAAGGTAAAAGCTGAGTGAAACGGGTAGGGTACAAGACTTAAAGCAAAATATAGCCACTGTTAAATTGGTGGTTGAGTTTGAGTGCACTAAGTCTCCATAGCCCAAGGGTAAAAGCTAAGCCCAGGGATAAAGGTTGAGTGGGAGAAACAAGAGCAGCAGTTTCTTAAAGGAAAAAAAGGCCAATGAAAAACTGTGCCATCGTAAGGCAAGGACTAAAGATTTGGTCTAGCATAAAGGTACGATGACCATGTCCTTTAACTGTTTCTTGTGCTCAATATAAGGCTAGGGAACACTCATAGCGAAAAAAGCCTAAAGCCATTGTGAGGACATAGATAGAGTCCAATGGTAAGAGTTGTGATGGTAGTTAAGCAAAGAAGAGATGATCTCTCAGGCTCCTGATAAGGGCAAGGTCATTGTTGTTACGGAGAGTCATAGGCCTTAGATATGGATAGTTTTTTGAAGAAATGGTAATGTCCTAGATGTGAGCAATGCACACTTTACATGCCCTACACCTATGTCATTATACAACTTGAAAGGCCCATTGAGTGCGGGAAAAGGGAAAAGACCCTATGGTGCGAAGGAAAGGGTAATGGCACATCAAACATAGAGGCACTACACTTTTCAACAAGTCAAGATTTGTGGAAGCCTATGTGATGTGAGTGCTGCACACTCTAAAAGGCCCATTAAGTGTGAGGAGATGGTAAGGCCATATCACCAACTATGGCATTGCATTCTTTGACAAGCATCATTTTATGGGAACCATATTGGGATCAAAACCAAAGCAAGGGATGACTGCTAAGGTGTACCAAGAACCATCATGTGCCATAAACCATCAAGATGAGAGTGGGACATCGTCTAATGTGCATGTATAGTGAAAGAATGGCATCCTCTAGTAATAAGGGCATTGCTAGAATGAGTATGGGAGAATGTCATGGTTTATATGCAAGTTCTAAGCCAAAAGGGTTGAGAGACAGTTTTTTTTAGTTCGTGTAGGTGAAGGATTGAAAAGAATCAAGACCAAGGCCCTTAAGGCACATACGAGGCTCGAGTGTGTAGATTAGGGCCTAGGCTAAGGTGTGAGAGCATGGCAAAGTAAGTAGCTTAGTGCCAAGAATGGGGGCTGCTCATTAGAAGGTTCTAAAATGCCTTAGAATAGTCGCATGGGCAAATAGGTGAATAGGTAAAGAAGGCTCTAGATTAGCTTGGAGACAAGCCAAGTGCACGGGCACGAAAGAGTCTAGAGAAACTTAGAGGCTAGGAAGGTGTGTTGGCATCAAAGGTTCCAAAATAGGCTGGCATAAAAATAGTAATAGGTACTGTAGCACCCATATAAGGAAGGCTTTTGAAAACCCTAGCCAAACATAAAAGGTTTTGGAACCCACTAGACTCGGGCACTTAGCGAGAGTGCTCATACTTTTCTAGACCTAAGGCTCAATAGGGAGCCTAAAGTAAGCTAGAGTTTGCAAAGCTGTTAGCCAACTTAGGAAGTGTCTAGTGGCCATGAAAGGGTCTAAAAGACCTATAAGGGCCACACATTTGGATCAATATGGGCCATATGTGTTGGAGAGGCTTAGGTATAAATAAGGGCCCTCCCCTTCATTTGTAGTTAATAGGAGAATTAACAAGAGAAAAGTAAAAAGCACCAAGTCATAAATTTTGCCATTTTAGAGACTTGGTGTTAGACATAGGAGTCATTGTCGTTAAGCAATTCTACATAGCATCAAGTAAATAGAAATACAATTGCTTTAACTTTCCTTCCTAGCTTTCTTTCAAGTACTTAGGGAGCCAATAGAATGCATAGCATAAGCGTTTAGCACAAAGTCAAAAAAGAGGTTGGTTTAGGCACATGGATGATAATTTCTAGCTTAAGGTAATATGAGTGCTAGGCTTAAGCCCTCCACCCATGATAGTTGGCATCAAAGTAGGTTCCCAACAAGGAGATAAAAGCCTTCGTTATGATCAGTGTTAATGTCGATTTGAGTTGTACCGATAGCTTGTGTGCTAGTGTGCCACTTGTGATGATAGCTTGCATGAGGGGTTGCATAGAGTGGGCATTACTGGTTGTTGGTGCTAAGAATAGGGCATAAGGACACTTGATCACTTATAAAGATGTGTTAGAGATCTTTAGTTTAGCTTTGCTTTTGAGGTTGAATGCATAAGTGATGTGTATGAGGGTCGTTAAACCATGTGTAAGGGGAGAAAGGCTAGTTTGAAAGAGAGGTTGTCATCCTTGAAAGTCAATTTAAAAACACCAAGGATGATATATGACTGCTAGACTCTACATGAGAGAACTTTAAAGAAACATAAAAATTATGGGTAAGAACCAAGTGAAGTAATAAGGTATAGGACTTCAAGTCAGAGTATTGACATTGCTCAGTCAGTGGTTGAGGCTGAGTATACTAAGTCTCCACAGCCCAAGGGTAAGAGTTGAGCCCAGGGGTAAGGGCTTGAGTGAGAGAGATAAGAGTAGCAGTTCCTTAGGGGAAGAGGAAGCAAATGAAGATTCGTAATATCAAAAGGTAAGGACTAAGGGTTCGATCTGAGATAATGGTATAGTGACCATGTCCTTTAATTACTTCTTATACTTAGGACCTTATTTGGCTAGGGAGCTCCCATAGTGGAAAAAGCCTAAAACCATTGTGAAGACTTAGGGAGAGTCTAATGGTAAGAGTCATGATGGTGATTGAACTAAGAAAAGGTGATCTCTCAGGCTCCTAATAAAGGCAAGGTGAGTGTCGCTGCAAAGAGCTACCAACCTTAGAGATAGATGGTTTGTCGAAGAAAGGGTAATAGCCTAGTCATGAGTAACGCACACCCTACACTTATGTTGCTATATACTCTAAAAGGCTCGTTAAGTGTAGGAAAAGGGTAAAGATCTCATGGTGAAGAGGAAAGGGTAATGGCACATCAGACATAGAGGTGTTGTATGCTTTGACAAGCCAAGATTCATGGAATCCTATGTGATGTGAGTGTTGCACACCTCAAAAGGCCCATTAAGTATTGAAAAAGGGTAATGGGACATCACTAGAGAAAGCATTACATGCTTTGACAAGCTTGGTTTCATGAGAATCACATTGGGATTATGAGTGAAGCAGGGGATAACTATGAAGGTGTACCAAGAACCATCATGTAACAAGAACCATCGTGTGCCAAAGACCATAGGGACAAGAGTGGGACATTGATCTAAAATGCATTTATGATGAAAGAATGGCATCCCTTAAAAATGAGGGCATTACTAAAATGAGTGGGAGAGAATGTCATGTTCTATGCAAAAGGCCTCAGCCAAGAGGGTCAAAAGATATAGCTTGTTCAAGTTGGTACGGGTGAAAGACTAGGAAAGATCAAGACCAAGGTCCTATAGGCACATACAATGCCCAAGTGTCTTGACCAAGGCCTAGGCTAAGGTGTGAAAGCTTTGAGAGCTGAGCAACCTAGTGCCAAGAATAGAGACTACTCATTGGAAAGATCAAGAATGCCTCAAAAGAGTGGCACGGGCAGACAAGCACAAAAGGCTCTAGATTAACCTAGAGACATGCCAGGTGTATGGGCATAGAAGAGTCTGGAGAAGTTTAGAGGCTAACTAGGTGCACTAGCACTGAATGTTCCAAAATGACCTAGCTTGGGAATAGTAACAGGTACTATAGCACCTAAATGAGGAAGGCTCTTAAAGGCCTTAACTATAGGTGGAGCAAGAACCAGATGGTGAAAGTTATGGAACCTACTAGGTGTAGGCACTCACCAAGAGTAGACAAGCTAGATTCTGCAAAGGCTGTGGAAGTGTCTAAGGGCCGTGGAGGGGTCTAGATGGCCTATAAAGGCCACACACTTGGATCAATAAAAGCCATATGTGTTGGAAGGCTTAGGTATAAATAGGGGCCATCCCCCTTATTTATAGTTAACAAGAGAAGCAACAATAGAAAAGTAAGAGGAACCAAGTCATAGACTTGGCTATATTAGAGACTTGGAGGTAAACATAAGAGTCATTGTAAGGTCATTCACCAATTTTACATAGCATCAAGTAAATACAAATACAATTACTTTAACTCTCTTTTCTAACTTTCTCTCAATCTCCTAAGGAGACAATAGAGTGCATGGCACAAACATACGTAACAGAGTAAAAAAAAAGGCTAACTTAGGCACATGGATGGTAGTTTCTAGCCTAAGGCCACATGGGTGCTAGGCTTAAACCCTTGGCCTGTGACACCTATGGCTGATGCTATCCCAAACCTTAGACTAAGTGCCTAACTTGGGCAACGACTCCTTGGGGTGGTGCAAGTAGAAGCTATGATCGTAAGCTTGGTCTAGCCAAGTCTCTCAGGTATTTGACAGTCTCATGGTCCCTTCTCATCGACCATAAAAATGTGTTAGCCTGGCCAAGCCCATGCATATGTCATAGGCCATGGCTTAAGCCTAGCACCTATACGACCTTAGGTTAAAAACTACCATCCAAATACCTAGGTAAGCTTTTTCTTCACTCTATGCTGAACACTTGTGCCGTACACTCCATTGGCTCCCTAAGAGCTTGAGCAAAAACTAAGAAAAAGAGTTAAAGCAATATTATTTCTATTTACATGATGCTATGTACAATTACTCAATGCCTAAGTTATTACTTAGTTCTTCTTTCTTGCTTATCTTGTTGCTTCTAACTTTCCTCTTGTTTATTGCTTTATGTACAAATGAGAGGGAGGCTTTCCTATTTATACTTGAGCTCTTTTGGTACTTATGGTTACAATGAATCCAAGTGTATGGCCATAAAGGGCCTTTTAGATAGTGCTAGGGTACCCAGGCTCTACCATGGTCAGCTAAAGCCTTTCTAAAGATTCGTTGGTTTCAAACTCCCTGTCGAACCCCTGGCTCTAGAAAAGTCCAAACCCTTCCACTAACTGCCTGCATTTAGTGGGTTTCAAAGCTTTCTCCATTTGGGTGCCACCTTGCCTAAAGCTAGAGCTTTCTAGAGGCTTTCTCATATGGGTGCTATAGTGCCCATCACTATGCCTACACTTGGCCCTTTTAGAACTTTTGGTGCCCATGCACCTGACCAGCCTCTTGGCTTCTCTAGACTCTTTCATGCCTACTCCCCTAGCTAGTCTCCTAGTTAACCTAGGCTTTTTTATGCCTGACTACTCATGCCATATCCTAGGGTTTTATAAAACCTTCCAATGAGCAATTCTCATCCCTTGCACTGTGCAACTTACCTTTAGTGTACTCTTACACTCTGACCCTAGCCTTGGCCCACAAACTTGGGTAAAGTATATGCCTTTAAGGCCTCGATTTTGATCCTTTTTGGTCCATTGCCCATACCATCTTGAGCAAGTCTAATCACATAACCCTATTGGTTTTGGACTCCTACATGGTTTGTGACACATTCAGCTGATGCTACCTAAAACCCCAAAAAAAAGTCCTTAAATTAGGCAATGTCTCCCTAGGGTGGTGACCGTGGAGTTTGCAAGTGTGGTCCCAGCTAGACCAAGCATTAGTTGTGTTGTATCATTGTTACCTGTTGGATGGAAAGGGTAGTCTCCTAGCCATTGCTTGTGTTTTTCCTATGCCAAGCGATTATGGCTTGGCTTCATACATCATTTCTTCTACTCACTCATTGAGTAATAGGCATATAAATTGTGATATGGTTATGCATGTTAGTAGTCTCCATGCTTAATGCATTAGACTATCAACTTGTCATCCTCTTCAATCTCCCCTCATGTGGTCATCATACCCTAGAGGCATAATTGAGGTCCCAAGGTGCTTAGGCAACTATGAGCTAATATATAGGCACCTTAGAGCCAAATACCTAGTCAGGTGTTATCAGTCAAAGTCATGAGCAGGCACCTTTGAATGTGTTATGTAGCAACAAGCTGATTTTGACAATTATAGTGCCTAAGAGATAGGTCACTAGGCCCTGAGCTAGTTGAAGAAAGGCTTTGAGATGGTTGGGAAAAAATGTCCCTATTTTAAACAGTCTTACATTTCTAGATAAGATGATTAAAAAATTTCTTACACTTTTTATAAGGGATGACTGGTGTTAGCTCTCCACCACCCCATTGGCTAGTACGTAGAAGGGGGCCTAGCTAGTTTGAAATAAGTAACTCTTAGGCACATGTGGTGTCTAGATGGGTAGGCATCATCAGGTCACGAGTGTGGCATGATGCCTCCTTAGGTTATGGTAAACTCAAGGATAGTTAGCGTCAGTAGGCCTTGTATCATGCCTTTGTGTTGAACCATGGGTTTAGATACTGGTGTTTGTTATGCCTTTCAGTTTCCCTTTCTTTAGCTAGTTCGATAAGTAACCAAGGATCATGAGATGGTGTTTGCATAGGAAGGGCACCATCAAGCCTGAAAGACGAGTGAGCTAGAAAGCAAACATGCTACTAGACCCTTATGGCCAATTGAAAGAGGTATGCTGTAGCTAGGGTAGCACATTCAAGTTCTTTGAGGTGGGATAAGCATCATGTCAAGTGTCCATCATGTATATGAGCAACCTAGAATAAGGCTAAAGCTGAGGCCCTAAGATATATGTTTCATGGGATGAGATTAGCCAAGTGTGGCTCTAAGCTAGCTATTAACTAGCATCTATGTTGTGCCTTAGGGTTTAAGGCACAAAAGCTTGCATATGATGTAGGCAAGCATAGTGTTAAGTTCTCACATGCCAAAATGTGTGCACCCTTATGAGCCAAGTGGGTTAGTGCTCAGAACCTTAATGCTTGCAGGTAGATATGGGTGTTGAGGGCCACCTGAGAATCATGGGTTGATTATGATGATGGGAGTTAGGTTCTTCTTTACCAAGTTTGAGATTATTGTGGGCAACCGATGGGGTTCGAGCCAAGAAAGGCTCACGAGTATGTAGCTTAAAGGATAAAAAATGATCTATCCATGGAGAAAAGGATTTGAGAAAGGTTAACCTCGACTAAGAGTAGTCTCGGTGCCGCATGGACACATGATTTTGGTTTAAGAAATGTATGGCCCATGACAACCACCTTGTAGATTGTGACACATGCACATGCCTTGACCACCACCAGCACCAAATGACCCTCAGTGCATCTATCATAGTTAACAAGCTAGTCTAAGCCTAGGGATTCTTTTCAAGTCAAGTGATAGTTCCAGTTTTATAGGGACAAAGTCTGATAGCCAAGGGGATCAAGCTATGAGGTGCACTAAAGATCCAGGTTGCTTGGAACTACCCTAAAACAATGAGGCAGGTAGTGTTCAAGACTCCAGAGGCTCAGAGAAGGTGTTCAAGTTTGGTAGGATTGAGCCAAGCCTAGGGGCAAGTACTGGTGAGCAATGCGGGGTCACCCAGTCAAACCTAGGTAAAAGCACTAATGATTGAGGTGTTGGCATATAGTCAGGCCTAGGTTTGGCCATGCCTGAATGTAGACTTGGTAGGATTAGATTTGGAGGTTTCTAGAAGGCTTAGTTCTCAACATGATTTTAGCAAGTCAAGGATTGTTGAACAGCACCAAATCCCTAAAATCAAAGGTTGTATCTTTGTTCCTGGAATCAAGGGATGGCATTCTCTAAAGTTTAGGAATGTATCTCAAGCACTAAATGTAAAGGGGACTTAGCTATAAATAAAGAGTCCCCCACCCTTATTGTACACACACCAGAACAATTGAGTAATAACATTTTTATTCTTGACTTAAACCTTTTTGTTGTTCTTTTGTTAGCCTTTCTTCTAGCACTTGCTGTGCCATTTTATTTTGTAGCGTACTTGGTAGCCAAGCCCTATAGTTTAGAGTATTTGTGCACTGTTTCTTGTGTTAGTCTAATATAGGATGCAAAAGAGTCCATTCCCATGCCCTAGAGTTATGTGAACCTGGAGCTTAAGTCTCAGCCCGTGACAAGTGGTGTTAGAGCCTAGTTCAAGGGAATCTTTAAAGTAGGTAGGAAAACTAGATACCAAGGGCTATCGAAGCTTGGATCAGACTAGAGGTAGTGACCAAAGCCTTAGTTCAGAGTGTGCAATAGATCCCAACTTGTGACATAAGGAGCTAGAGTTACTGTGAAAGCCAGAGTTGGCGTGGGGAGCTAGAGTTGGCATTGATACAGGTAAGGGGATTTATGTGCAGGCATCCTGGTGTGGTGTGCAAGCATCCTTCTGTGTGTATGGACATTCAACTATGTCGTGCAGATAGCTTGTTGCTTGGTGCATGCAACCTAGAAGGGTTATTGTGCTCATATAATGGTGAAACACTCTTGGTATACTAGGTTTGAGCATACTAGAGTGTAAGACAAGTTCTCAACAAGTTGTTGTTCTATGCTATAGGTGTGCTATGTGTCATGGTCTGTGTACAAGTCCTAAGCCAATGGGGTCAAAAGACGTAACTTATTTGAGTTGGTGTGGGTGAAGGACCAAGAAAGAGCAAGACCAAGGTCCTAAAGGCACAAGGCCTAAGCTAAGGTGTAAGAGCTTGGAGAGTTAAGCAGCCTAGTACTAAAAATGGGGACTAATCATTGAAAGGATCTAGAATGCCCCAAAAGAATGGCATGGGAAGGCAGGCACAAAAGGCTCTAAATTAGCCTAGAGATAGGAAAAATGTGCAAGCACAAGAGTTTGGAGAAGCTTAGAAGTAGGCTAGGTGAGTAGGCATTGAAGGCTCTAGAAAGGCTAGGCACAGGAATAATGGTAGGTACTATAGCACCTAGATGAGGAAGGCTTTAAAAGGCCTTAGCAATAGGTAGAGCAATGACTAGTTGAGGAACATTTTAGAACCTGGTAGGGGCAAGCACTCAATAGGAGTGCCCAAACTCTTCCAAACCCAAGGCTTAGTAGGGAGCCTGGAACAAGCTGGATTCTAAAAGGGCCATAGCCAACCTAGGAAATGTCTAGTGACCACGAAATGGTTTAGAAGGCCTATGATGGCCACATACATGGATCAATAAAGGTCGTATGTGCTAGGAAGGCTCAAGTATAAATAGGGGCCCTCCTTCTCATTTGTAAAGAGTTAGAAGCTACACAAGTAAGAAGAACTAAGTCATAGATTTAGGCATTGAGCAATTGTCTATAGCATCAAGTAAATAGAAGTTACAATTGCTTTAACTCTCTTTCATAGCATTCTGCCAAGCTCTTAGGGAGCCAATGGAGTGCATGGCAAAAGTGTTTGGCATAGAGTCAAGGAAAACACTAACTTAGGAATACAAACGATAGTTTCCTACCTAAGGCCACACGGTAACTAGGATTAAGCTCCTGGCCCATGAAAATGTGTAGGTGAGCAAATGTGCATATTGGAGCCTAACCAAGAGAGACTTGTGTGTTGAGCCATTATGCAGACTAGTGCCTGATAGTGTGTGCTATGTTGGTGTGTTGTATTGATAGACTAGTGTGCTGGCTTGCAATAACTAAACTTAGATTGCTTGAGTGCCTACTAGACTTGAGGTAATCCTTCAATTTGTGTATTCATGATCTAATAGTTTGTGTGCTTTGGGCTATGGCATAGTTAGGGAAAACCAAATGAGGGGCCAAAGCGAGGTGCTCGAGGAACACCCACCTACAAACAAGTGGGGGAAGGCTTCAACAAGATATGTACTAACAAACACTTGGTTAGCGAAGTGTGTGGAGGCCATGCTTCAGATAATAGATTAGTTTAAGACATTAAGGGATCCTTAAATAAGGTAATGAAAAAGCTCATACAGGGTAATGAGGCATTAGAGTCCATAGTGACAACCTTATAAGAGGAGTTGGCCAAGCTCAAGGTTGACCATGTTGTATTGTGAGCTACTGTGGTTGCTATTATAGGCTGGGACCAAGAGTGGAGGTACCTAAGCATTTCATTGATGCACCAAAGTCATGGGTAAAGGTTAAGCTGTAATGAAAAGAGGTACACGAGTCAAGTTAAGTAAAAATTACTGTGTAATCATTGAGTCAGGTTAAGTACACCAAGTTTCTAAGGCCAAAAAGAAAAAGCCAAAGTGGGGGAGACATTGATGTTTGTTCCTTGAAAGAGGAAAGGGCTATAGGGAAAACCGGATTTTGCAAGATCAATAGAGCCACCAATAGGGGCAAGGGGCCTTGAGTTACTATTTTTACGCCAGTCAATATCGGGTTAGGGAGTGATCAAAGCTTTTGGCACTTAAGCAAGCAAATGGGCTATCTGAAAGCCAGAGTGGATGTGGTAAATAGCACCAGAATGAGCCCAAAGAAGAGCGGCCAGGTGCTAGTCAAGTTTACCAAGGGGTTAGGACCTCTTAAGGAGTTGAGAGGGAAAACCAATGGTAGTGGAGTGCCACAACATAAGTCCTATAGTACAACCAGATTCCTCATAAGAGAGTGTGCCACAAGTAACCTAAAGAAAGCATGGGAAACATCAGTAGCATAGATGGAAAGGGCCATTATGGTAGAGTGTTAAGGAATATAGGATTGTAGCAAAATGCTGAGGAACATAGGATCGAGAATAGCAAAAGCCAATAAAGTACATGTTTAGGAATAGGACCAAAATGTTGGAAAATTGGCTCACAGGGTAGGAGTCAATACCAATGTGCAAGGTGGGTGCATCATTCCCTAGCAATAAGGGCATTGCTAGAATGAGTGAAGGAGAATGTCACAGCCCGCAAGCTAGTCCAAGTTCAAGGGTTCTTTCCAAGTCAAGTGACAGTTGTAGTTCTAGCAAGACAAAGTCTGATAGCCAAGGGGACCATACCTTGAGGTGCATTAGAGGTCTAGGTCATGGGGAACTACCCCAAAACAATGGGGTAAGTAATGATCGAGACTCTAAAGGCTCAATAAAGGTGTTCAGCTTTAGTAGGATTGAGCCAGGCCCAAGGGTGGGTGCTAGTGAGCGATGCATGAGCACCCAGTCAGACCTAGCCAGTAGCACTAATGATCGAGGTACGAGTGCATGGTCAGGCCTATGTGCGGGCATGCTTAAACACAGACTTGGAAAGATTAGATTTATGGGCTTCGAGAAGGCTTGTTGCTCAAGTTGATTTTAGCAAGTCAAATATTATACAGTAGCACCAAATCCCCTAGAATCAAGGATTGTAACTTAGCTCCTAGAATCAAGGGATTATAATCTCTAGAGTTTAGGAATATATCTCACACACTAAATGTAAGGGGGACTCAACTATATATAGAGTCCCCCACCCTCATTGTGTACACACTAGAACCATTAAGTAATAACATCTTTACTCTCACCTTAAACTTTTTTGTTGTTGTTTTGTTAGCCTTTTTTCCAGTATTTATTGTGCCCTTTTGTTTTGGACCATATTGGGTAACCAAGCCCGTAGTCTAGAGTGTCCATGCACTGTTTCTTATGTTACGCTAATCTGGGATACAAAAGAGTCTATTCCCATGTCCTGGAGCCACACTAGCCTAGAGCTTGAGTCTTAGCCCATGATAAGTGAGGTTCTCTCTAAGTTGAGTGACAATTATAGTTCTAGTAGGATAGAGTCTAAAAGCCAAGGCAACTATGCCCTGAGGTGCACTAGAGGTCTAGGTCATGAGGAACTAGCCCAAAACAATAGGGAGGCAGTGATCAAAACTCTAGAAGCTTAGGGAAGGTGTTCAAGTTTGATAGGATTGAGCCAAGCCCAAGGGCAGGCACTGGTGAACAATGCACAGGCTCTTAGTTGGATTTAGGCAAGCAGACTGATGATTGAGATGTAGGTGTATTGTCAGACCTAGGTGTGGGCATGCCTAAACACAATCTTAGGAGGAATAGACTTGAAAGCTTCTAAAAGGCCTGGTGCTTAGCATGATTTTAGCAAGTCAAGGATTGTGCAGGAACACCAAATAACCTAGAATCAAGGGATTGTAATCTCTAGAGTTTAGGAATGTATCTCAGGCACTAAATGTAAGGAGGACCCGACTATAAATAGAGAGCCTCCACCCCCCATTGTACACATAATAGAACCATTGAGTAATAACATCTTTACTCTTACCTTAAACCTTTTTATTGTTCTTTTGTTAGCTTTTCTTCTTACACTTGCTATGCCTTTTCACTTTACAACATGCTGGGTAACCAAGCTTGTAGTCTAGAGTGTCTATGCACCATTTCTTGTGTTAGGTTGATATGGGACATGAAAGAGTCCATTTTTATGTCTTGGACCTACTCGAGCTTAGAGCTTGAGTCTTGGCCTATGACATGTGCACATGCATCGACCACTAGCGAGACTTGTTGGCTCTTTGTCTCGACACATGCCTCAACCTCCATCGGCACATGCTGGCCCTTATGTGTGCAGTTTCCTTGAACACCGTCAGCACATGCTAGGTTGTGCACCACATGTGGGTGTCTTAGGCCGAGTCACACACCATGTGCACCATGACTAGGTAATAAATGGGTTCAGGCATATGTTCATACTTTTGCCATGCCAATGGCATTTTTATGGCTTGTAAATTCATATAATGATCCTCTAACCTTCATGTGAAGTTTTATGGCAAGATGACTTGTTTTCTATTTGTCATAATTTTTAAAATTTTTTGCTATTTAGGATTTTTTGGAATTTTTTTAGGAGTTTTGGCCCCAAATTTGGTATACATGATACTTGTATTTTTGTTGGAATCTATTAAAAAATTCAATTACAAAATCAAAAGGTAGAAGATTTTATGGCCATTTGAAAAAAAATCCCTATTTTAGACACTTGAATGGTTACTGGCTGAGAACCTATAAAAGCTTTTATGATCTTTAAGGGGTTGTGAGTTGTCAAGGTTCCTTGGGGGATAGGGGGCCAACATAAAGGACAAAGACTAGCACCCATCGCATATAATGTGTAAACACCCTCTGACCTCCCACCCTCAATCATCAAAATCCCTAATGCCATCAGTCAGGTTCTATAGCAATGCTCCAACAATGGTTCCCTAGACGAAAAAATGTGGCACCAACACATGCTTAAGCTCAACATGTGCACCATGGCCCAGAATCAAACTTTAGTTAAGGCCTCGACCATCAATGGCACATGGTGCATGCATATGCCTCGACCATCATTGAGGGCACTGACCTTAACCACTATTGGCATAAGCTAGCCCTTGGTATAGGCACTTACCTCAACCACCATTAGCACATGCTAGCCCTAGGTTTTGGCACATGCCTCGATCAACATTGGTTGAAGATGGCCCTTGGTATGGGTAGTTGCCTTAAACACTATTGGCACATGCTGGCCATTGCAGCAGGCACTTACCTGGAACACTTTTGGCACATGCTAGGCCTTGGTGCAAGTGTCACGAGCTCCAACCTTAAACTTAGAATCCATGCAGCCTTAGGCTTGGAATCACCTCCTTGTAGCCTAAGTCAGCCTAAAACACCAACGTATGGGCACTAGAACAATAGGAAGGGTTGAATGGGTAAGTTTGAGAGAAACAAGAAAAAATGATAGCTTGCTAGAATATGCTTTGTATTGACTGAAACAGAAGTGTATGATGGTGTACAAATGAGGGTAGAGCAGCCTTTTATTTATAGTTGAGGCTTCCAGCTACACTTATGGCTAAATCCTTAGGATCAAAGCTAAAATCAAGGAATTACAAAGATTACAATCAATCAGGATTCTATCTCTTGATTCTAAGGGTCAACCAGATATACCAGAAGGCTCCTGCTGATCCTGGGATCTCCAAAAGATCCTTTTGCGTATCTTTCATCTTGGGCCCTATTGGATGTGGTGCAGGCATCATGCAGGCTAGACTTTAGCCTTGCGGGCTGGCCTGCAAGCTGTACGGGTGTTCTGGCCTTGCCTCCAAGGCCTTGCGTGCTAACTCGCACCAATGCACCTAGTGCGCAGGCCTCAACCTCAAGTGCACGTGCTGGTGCACCTGATGTGCCTGATGCGCCCACCCAAGACGTGACATTTTGCCCCACTTGATTATGCAATGTCCTTATTGCATCCTCTGTATGGTACTGACTAATCTAGTCCCTAAATTACCATAAGTCCTCTGCTAGTTCCCAACTCACCTCACTATCTAGAAGTCCCTTCCAGCTCACCAAGTACTCTTATCTTGGTTGGTAGTTTTTTTGTTTCACTTCCCGATCAGCTATGATGCTGTGGACCTCCTTCTCATATGAGGCCCTTGTTCCCAATGGTGCATGCTTTGACTCTATCTATCCTGGATCTCTTTCACCCTTATGGAACAACTTAAGCATGCTTACATGGAACACTGAGTGTACCCTCAGCTTGGGTGACATATCTAGCTTATAGGCAACCTTGCCTACCCTCTTGAGTACTCAAAAAGGTCGCTTATACCTCTGGACTAGGCCTTTGTGCAGCCCTATGTGGAACACAATGGGATGCAGCTTCACCAACACCAAGTCTCCAACCTAGAACTGCATATCTTGCCTATTCTGGTCTACCCACTTCTTTGACCTCTTTGCCACTTTGTGTAGACAGATTCTGGCCAAGTCAGTTTGCTACTGCCAAGCCTTGGCAAATTGTATGCTACTGGATTTGGCCCTATATAACCTGCAGTAATCGAATCGGGTGTTAGTGGTTGTTGACGTGTCACAACCTCAAATGGGCTCTAGTTCTTTACCTCATTCCTTTGCAAGTTGTAGGAAAACTGTGCAAGATCTAGCAGCTTTGGCCAGTCCCTTTGTGTGGCACTCATATAGTGCCTGAAGTAGACCTCTAATAGTCTATTCACATGCTCAGTCTGCCCATCGATCTGTGGATGCATGCTAGTGGAAAAGTTCAAGTCTGACCCTAATTGTTTGAACAACTCAGTCCAAAACCTACCCATGAAACACCCATCCCGATCACTAAAAATGGTCCTCGGCACTCCCTAGTACTTAACCATGTTCTTTAGGAACAATCGAGCTACCTCTTCGGTTGGGCACTCATTGGTTGTTGGAATGAAGATTCTATACTCGAAAAACCTATCCACCACTACCATGATGCTTCCAAACCCCTCTGCCTTAGGTAGACCGACTATAAAGTCCAGAGAAACACTCCCCCATGGTCGCTCTGTCACTGGTAATGGCTCCAAGAGACTGCCTGGTTTCTTGAGCTTCATCATGTCATGTTGGCACATAAGACTAGTCTTCACATAGGCCTCCACATTATCTCTCATATGCAGCTAGTAGTACCGGTCCTCTAGCAACACTAAGGTGTGGCTCACTCTTGGGTGTTCAACCTACCTTGAATCATGGCACTCTTGCAAAACTTCCTTGTGGAGCTTTCCATGCTATGGCACAAATAGTCTACTACCTCTGGTGTACAACAAGCCATCTTGCACCCAAAATTATCTAGTCTTACCATGCTAGGCATACTCTATAAGAGCCTTGGCTATAGGATCATGTGTAAGTCCCTCCTTGATGTGTAACACTAGTGACCCCTCTAGTTGGCTAATGGCAGCAAGGTTAGCCTTTCTGCTCAGGGAGTTTGCCACCAAGTTTGCCTACCCTGGCTTGTATTCCATCTAGAAATCAAATTTCGCAAGAAAATCTTACCATCTCACCTACTTGAGTGACAGCTTCTTCTGCGTCTGAAAGTAGCTGGTCACCACATTGTCTATCCTAACCATGAACCTCGACCCCAATAGGTAATGGTGCTAAGTGTGCAAGTAGTGCACCACTGCAGTCATATTTTTCTCTTGGATCATGTACTTATGCTCAGTCTCATTCAGCTTCCTGCTCTAGAATGCGACTGAATGTCCTTCTTGCATCAACACACCCCTTATGGCAAAGTCTGATGCATCTATATGCACCTCATACGGCTTGGCATGGTCTGGTAAGGCCAAGACTGGCTCCTTGGTCACAACCTACTTCAACCTGTCAAAGGCTTCCTCGTACCCTGCACTCTACTCCCATGCTCTCCCTTTCTTAAACAAGTTAGTCAATGGCATGGCTATTGCTAAGTGACCTTTGATGAAGTGCCTACAGTAGTTGACCAACCCAAGGAATGACCTCAACTTAGTGACCTTGGCTGGCGATTCCCATTTCAGGATGGCATGCACCTTGCCTTCATCCATGCGTATCCTGCCACCTCCCATTATGTGGCCTAAGAATGGGATCTCCTGCTGGGCAAATGAGCACTTTTCCCTCTTGACAAATAGCATCTGTGCCTGTAACACCTTGAAAACCTGTCTCAAGTGGTCTACATGCTCTCCCAAAGTCTAGCTGTAGATCACAATGTCATCCAAATAAACCATAACAAATCGATCAAGGAATGACTGAAATACCTTGTTCATAAGGGTGTAGAATGTTGTTGGGGCATTCATGAGTCTGAATGGCATAACCAAGAACTCATATGAACCATACCGAGTGTCACATGCTGTCTTGGGCTCATCTCCCTCCTTGATCCTGGCTTGGTAGTAGCCCGACCTCAAATCCAGCTTGGTGAACCACCTTACGCTCCCAAGTTGGTCGAACAAGTTTGCAATGAGTGGGATAGGATACTTGTTCTTGACGATCAGCTTGTTCAAAGCCTGGTAGTCTATGCACAGTTGCAACAACCCATCATGCTTGCACTGGAATAGAATTGGTGCACCATATGGTGTTTTCGATGGCCTGATGAAGCCAGCATCAACTAACTCTTTGAGCTGCTTCTTTAACTCCTCAAACTTTGGTGGGGACATTCGGTAAGGGGCTCTAGTTGGTGGCTTGGCCTCAAATACCAACTCAATCTTGTGGTTCACCTCCCTCTTAGGTGGTAGCTAGCTAGGTAGCTTTGTGGGCATCACATCACTAAAGGTCTTTAGCACCTTTAGCACCTCCAAGGGTGAGTCAGTCTCCTTCTCCCTTGGTTTCTCATACTTCAGGGCTGCCAAGAAGGTGTTTTTTTCTCTGCTTACCACTTTGGTAAATTGGATGGCTGACACCACCCGTGACCCAACTCTAAACCCTCTCTTCAATGGTACTAGGCATTGGTACCGTGCATCCAAGATGCAAATACAATTGGAAAAG
This sequence comes from Durio zibethinus, assembly GCF_047325235.1. Lineage (NCBI taxonomy): Eukaryota > Viridiplantae > Streptophyta > Magnoliopsida > Malvales > Malvaceae > Durio > Durio zibethinus. The sequence continues at coordinate 25,139,838 of NC_143176.1, read as the reverse complement.
GCACAAGGAGGGTGTTAATCTGAACAAGGAAATCCAACCTAATCACAAACTCATAGTCGTCAAGGGCTATTACCTTTATGGTCTCCTTGCCTTTCCAGTCTCTAAGTTGCAACTCCATTCCCCGCACTACTCTAATGGCTAGAACCTTCATAGAGTTCACTATTTTAATGGTACTAGTCCCTTTCTGCACCTTTAGTCTGAGCTTCTAGGCTCCATCACCTGAAATAAAAAGATTTGAGGCACTTGTGTCCACCAGTGCGCTCACCTTCTGACCCGTAACCATCAGATCCGTAAACATCAAGCCCTTTGGCTTATGGCTCCCCTTACTCTAGATAGCATTGAGCACCAATGACCCAAGCTTTGCTACCCCTAACTTTGGCTCCTCATCAGACTCTCTGTCTACAGCAGCCAACTTACCCTTTTGTGGGCAATTGTGCGCTATGTGGCACCCTCCACATAGGTAGCATGCTAGTGGCTCTTGGTCCCCCTTTGTTTTCCACTTGCTTGCTGGTGGCTTCCTCTCGCTATCCTTGGTTAAACGGTCTTGGTCCCCATTCTTGGACTCCCGATCATGGTCCTTCCCTTTGGGCTACTTCTTTTTGTCCCTCTCGTCCTTGCCCTTACCCTTGGGCTTGGAAGACTCGAACTTGTTCAGAGGCTTAAACTCTATCAAAGACTCAACAGTGGTTATGGCTTTAGCCAAGTCATGAACTCCCTTCCGTTGTAGCTCATGCTTCACCCACGGCTTCAGTCCATCCATGAAAGCAAATAAAGCATCCTTCTCACCTAGATCTGAGATCTATAGCATTAGTTCAAAGAATCTCTAGACGTATTCCCTTATGTCCTCTTGCTAGCTTAGCCTGTGTAACTTTGCCTGTGCCTCATCATTGGCATACTCCAAGTAAAATTGCTCCCTAAACTCTTTTTGGAACTTTACCTAGGTTCCAATATTGGCGCTCCCACGCCTAACATCATCACACCTACACCTTCACCACAATAAGGCTACATCAATGAGATACATAGCAGCGGTGCTTACCTTTATTGTCTCGTCCTGCATGCCCATGGCATGGAAATACTGCTCCATACCCCAAAGGTAGTTGTCTACTTCCTTGGCCGCCTTAGTTCTCTTTAGCTCTCTAGGCTTGGGAACATCCATCCTAAACTTAGACACTTCAGCAAACATGCCATTCCCAATGGTAGTCTTGTAAGCAATGAGCTCGCTAGTGAGCTCCTCTATCCTCTTGCTTAAGGCCCCACCACAACCTTCAAGGTCTTATTCTTTTGGGTGATCACGTCCATGCCTTTATTGAGAGCAGCTTGTAACTCGCCACTAAGCTCCTCTTTCATAGAGTCTAGCGCTTCAATGTGAGTCTCCATATCCTCAAGCTTCTCTTGCATGTCACCTATTCTCACCTTTACCTTGGCTAGCCTACCATTCATGCTAGACCAGATGTCTCTTGAGTTGGCCTTCTTGCCTCTTCCACGCCCCTGCTCTGGGGCCTCTGGTTGTTGGCTAGCAATGTCACTCTAGAATGCCATCTCTTCGACTATGATCTAACCTGAACAACATAAACACGTAGAATTGAACTTGCTCTAATACCAACCGTCACGGGCTCTAATTGTAGACTCAAAATCTGTACAGCCTTAGGCTTGAAATCACGTCCTTGTAGCCTAAGTCAACCTAAAACACCAGCGTGCAGGCACTAGAATAATGGAAAGGGCTGATTGTGCAAGTTTGAGAGAAACAAAAAAACAAGATAGCTTGCTGGAATATGCTCTGTAATCACTGAAACAGAAGTGTATGATGGTGTACAAATGGGGGTGGAGTAGCCCTCTGTTTATAGTTGAGGCTTTCAGCCACATTTATGGCTAAATCCTAAGGATTAAGGCTAAAATCAAAGAATTACGAAGATTACAATCAATCAAGATTCTATCTCATGATTCTAAGGGTCAACCAGATTTGCCAGAAAGCTCCTGCTGATCCTAGGATCTTCCAAAAGATCCTCTTCCATATCTCCCATCTTGGGCCCTACTGGATGTGGTGCGGGCATCATATAGGCTAGACTTTAGCCTTGCGAGCTGGCCTGCAAGCTGTACGGGTGTTCTAACCTTACCTCTAAGGCCTTGCACGCTAAATCCCGCCAGTGCACAAGCCTCAACCTCAGGTGCACTTGCTGGTGCACCTAATGTGCCTAATAATTCCCCTCAAAGCATGACACAAGTACATACCTTGACCACCACTGGCACCTATGGACCCTTAGTGCAAGATATGCCTGTTTGAAAAAAGTGTCCCCATTTTAGGCACTTTAATGTCTATTGCTAGCATACCTATAAAATCTTTCATGCTCTCCAAATGGTGGTTGTCCTGGGCCTCCTCTCCCTCAATGAGGGGAGTAGGTGGGTATGATGGGCCTATCATTTCGTACATGCATGGCAATGTCCCTAGAGCAAATTCCAGGCTGTGAATGCCTTTTGGCTATGTTGTCTAGTGGCTAGTTGCTTTAGTGACCCATAGATGCCCATGGCCTCAACATATTAGCATACATGTGAAAAAAAGGCTCAGTTGTGCCAAGCTTAAGCCCATGCCTATAGCTGATGCTGGCCTAGGCACCAAACCAAGTCCCTGAATCAGGCAATGGCAACTTGCGAGCAAAATCTATGACCATGGGCTAGGTCTAGCCAAGTCTTTTGGGTATTTGGCACTCTCATGGTCCTTTCTTGTTGACCACAAAAATGCCTTAGCCCGACCAAGCTTATGCATATGTCACACCCCACATGAGCCCATCGAGGCCAAGGCTCGAGTGCCAGCACATGGAGGCTAAACCCTCACTCAAGCACTAGGTCGCATGAATGAGTCCCTACGAGAGTTACTTAATGTTGAACCTGAGGACCATTCGAGAGAAGCTTCTCAAAAGCCCTAGAAAGGTGGTGCGGGCACTGTAGGTGCAAAGGCTCTAGACAAGCCTAGTTACAAGCCAAGTGCATGGGCATAAAACCTTTTAGAAGGGTGAGATATAAAAATGGGTATGGTTACTATAGCACTAGGTAGGGATGCTTCCAAAAGGCCAAAAGTATAGGCACTTTGAGAGAGAGCCTGGAACCTTCTAGACCTGGTGCACCACAAAGTGCTAAGAACCAACTTTTTTCTAGAAATTCCCTAACCTTGTATGTGTTAAGGGCCTTGGAACCCTTTAGAATGTATATAAAAGCCATACACTTGGCTCACAGGTGACCACCTTGGCTGTGGGGGCTCAAATATAAATAGGGGTGCCCCCTCTCCCATAAGACCAACATATAAGCTAGTGAACTTATGGACCTACAAAGCTATTAAAGCACATTTGTACATAAGCCACATTGTTTCAGTAATAGAAAGGATTTTGTATTCTTTTACCAGTGCCTTTTTAGTGTGCTATAGTGTTTGATTGTCTCTAGGGCCCAACAAGTCATTGGTGAATGGGACATTCACTCAACCCGATTAAAGGATAACTTAGGCATATGTGAATGGTAGCTTCCTGCCTAAGGCTGCATGGTTGCAAAGTTTAAGATTGAAGCCTGTGATAGTTGGCATCAGAATATAGTTTAGTGTGCGACCCCGATCCAAGACAATGTCAACTTCTAAAAAAGCCCCCAGCATATTGACTGGCAAGAGACTCATGAAATACACACTATTGGAATGGTAAAAAAGGCACCAATAAGGGCATGATCTCAACCTTAGATGCTTAATTGGCCAAGGTTGAATTAGCCATCGCTAAAATACAAGATAAGTACAAAGACCAAATGGAGGAATTGGTCTCAACTGGAAAAGAGATCATGGAAGAGTTAAGGCAAATTTTTTATAAAGAAATCGAAAGCCTTACCCATAAGAACTCTACCCTAGAGGCCCTAGTGGAGGCCTTGAAGCAACTCAAGAGGAGGCTTTCTGCATACAAGGCGACCATAGGGGGAGGCATACTCATAATAGCTCCTAGGACTAGGGTAGAGGTTTTTAAGTTGAAGGAGTTCAAGGGAACATGATCTACAAAACACATAGACAACTCGTTATGGGGCATGGAGTAGTATTTTCAAGCATTAGGCATCGAGAAGGATGTTGCTAAGGTAAATATTGCCTCTATGTATCTTACAAACATTGCACTTCTATGGTGGCATTGCAGGCCCAAGAAGGTTAGGCATGGAGGTGCTGCCATTGGAACATTAGAAGAGTTCTAAAAGGAGTTTAGGTAGCATCTTTACCCAAGATACGCTATAAACGAGGCATATATGAAGCTACGATAGTTCACCCAACATAGAGAGGTGCGAGACTATGTTCTAGAGTTCTAAAAACTCATGCTCCAAATTCCCAACTTGGGGAGGATGAGGCCTTTTTTGCATTTATGGATGGGCTTAAGCCATGGGCTAAGCAAGAGCTAAAGAGGATGCATGTCCAGGACCTCACTCGAGCCATGACCATCACCAAATCCTTAGTGGAATTTAAGAAAGGGTACAATTTTGAGTCTTTCAAGCTCAAAGACAAGGGTAAAGGTAGGGGATACAAGGACAAGAGTAGCAATGGTAAGACACCTATGCACAATTGGAAATCCTTCAAAGAGGGACACAAGAAGAAGGACAAACAATCAGTGACCAAAGATGGACCCATGACCTATTTCTATGTGATAGTCAACACTAAGCCAAGGATTATCCTAATAAAGCCAAGCTCATGGCCATCATCAAGGGCTATAAAGAGCAATCAGAGAAGGAGGGACTAAAGCTTGGTTTGATTATGCTAAGTTCTATATTAGCAAAGAACGGGCATAAGAGAAAGGGGCTCATATTCGACAAAATCTCAATTGTAGGCAAGTGCTTGAATGCCTTAGTGGACACAAGTACATTTAATCTCTTCACGTTCGAAAGAGGGGCTAAGAGACTAGGCTCAAGGTCAAGAAGGGGCGGGATGGATTAAGATCATGAACTCTAAAGAGGTTTAGATCATGGGCATGGCACAAGGAGTCGAGCTATAACTTGAAGCATGGAAAAGTAAGGAATCCATTAAGGTAATCCCTCTCAATGACTATGACTTTGTTATCGATTTAGATTTTCTTTAAAGGATCAATAAACTCATTGTTCTCTTCACCAATTGCATTTGTATCTTAGATGATTTGCATTTTAGACCATTGGTGCCAATGCATTGTCTTAATGAAACAAAAGCAAGGGACTGAAACCCAGGCACTATTCATAATCTAGCTCGCCAAGGGCGTGTGAAAGGAGGAGCCACCTTTTTAATGGCCCCAAAGGAGGATGAGCCTTAAGAACTGAAGGACAACACTCCTTTAGAGGTGTTGGAGTCCTTCAAGGTTGTCATGCCCATAGAATCATATAAAAGACTAACTCTCAAAAGAGAGGTAGACCACAAGATTGAACTAGTGCCTAATGCCAAGCCACTAGCCTAAGCTCTGTATAAGATGCCACCCCCAGAGTTGGAGGAGCTAAGGAGATAGCTCAAGGAGCTTCTAGATGCAAGGTTCATCAAGCTTTCTAAAGCTCCATATGGTGCACCAGTCTTGTTTCAATTGAACCATAATGGATTTTTATAGATGTGCATTAACTATTAGGCTTTAAACAAGCTTATGGTAAAGAGCAAGTATCTGATTCCCCTTATTATCGACTTGTTCAACCAGCTTAGAGTAATACGATGGTTCATCAAGCTGGATCTAATATTGGGATACTATCAAGTGAGGATAGTTGAAGGTGATGAACTAAAGACAGCGTGTGTGACTAGCTATGGGGCGTACTAGTTCCTAGTAATGCCTTTTGATTTGACAAATGCACTGTGACATTATGCACACTAATGAACAACATACTACAACTGTTTCTTAACCAATTTGTTGTTATGTACCTTGATGATATTGTTATCTATAGTCAATCATTTAAGAAACATGTGGATCACTTACGGTAAGTGTTCCAAATACTAAGCAAAAATGAACTATACGTAAAGAAGGAGAAATATTCATTTGCTTAGCAGAAGGTCTCATTCTTAGGCCATGTTGTAGGGAATGGCCAAATCCAGATAAATGGTGACAAAGTCCATGCAATCCAAAAATGGGAACAACCAACCAAGGTCATAGAGTTAAGGTTATTCCTAGGTCTAGCAAACTACTATTAACGCTTCATAAAAGGGTATTCAATCATTTGTCACAGCACATGCTTTGACCACCATTGGCACATACTAGCCCTAGTGTGGGTAGTTACCTTTAACACCATCGACATATGCTAGGCTATGTATCATGTACGAGTATCCTGGGCTTAGGTCACGTACCATACATACCACAACAGGGTAATAGGTGGGCTTAGGCACATCTTCATATTTCTGCCAAGCTAATTCCATTTTTATGGCTTTAAATTCATATAAATGCTCACCAGTGCTTGTATTTGAGCTTGGCTCAACTTTACTGAACATGAACACCATGCCCATATCACTATTCTTGCTAGCTCCCCATGACCTGGGCCTTTAGTAGGCCTCATGACCTTTTCCCCTGGCTATCAAACCTTATCCTGCTAGAGCTAGAACTGCTCTTTGACTTAAAGAGAACCCTTGGGTCTGGAATAGCTTATGGACTATGACACATGCACATGTCTTGACCACCATTGGGACACGTTGGCCCTTGGTCTTGGCACATACTTCATCCACCATCAGCACATACTTACCCTTTGTGTGGGCAGTTTACTCAAACATCATTGGCAAATGCTAGGCCACACACCATGTATAAGTATCCTAGGCTCAGACTGTACACCATTGCACCATGATTAGGCAATAGGTGGGTTCTAGCACATTATATTTGTGCTATGCCAATGCAATTTTTATGGCTTGTAAATTTATGTAAGCACTCACTAACACCCATACCTGGGCTTGGTTCCCTTGGCTATTGAACCCTGTCCTGCTAGAACTAGAATTGCTAATTAACTAAGGGAAAACCTCTAGGCCTGGACCAACTTACAAACTGTGACACATCCACATGCCTCAACCATTGTTGGCACCTAATGACCCTTGGCGCATGCACATGCCTTAACCACTATCGATAAATGTTGGCCTTTAGTGTAGGTTGTTACCTCTAACACCATCGTCAGATGCTGACACTTGGTATGGCATGTGTACCATGACCCTTCCACCAATTTTTTATCCCTCCTAAGGCACTTGTCTGCCCCTCGAGCACCATCAACACCCAATGATGCTCAGTGTATATGTTATAAGCTTCAGTCTTAAGCTAAAATCTATGTGGCCTTAGATAGGGAATTGACTCTATGTGCCTAAGTTAGCCTACGAAACTTAAGTGCTTAGCATAATTCTAGCTTGTCAGAGATTGTGCTTAGCATAATTCCAGAAGCCCCAAAATTTTATCCTTCTAAGACTATGTTTAGGTGTGCTTGCACTTGGGTCAGACCATGTGCCCATACCTTGATCATCAAGGCCATTGCTTGGGTCCTACTATGTGCCTGTGCATTATTCATAAGAACTTACACTAGGGCCTTGCTTAATTTTACTAAACCTGAAAACTGTGCCTGAGCCTCTGGAGTCTTAATCATTACCTATACCATTGTTCTGTGCTAATTCCTCATGATGTCAGCCTTCAGTAAGCCTCAATGCTTGGTCTCTCTAGTTGTCAGATCCTATCATGCTAGAACTGGAACTACTCCTTAACTCATAAAGAACTCTTAGGCCAATAGCAACTTGTAGGTCGTGATACATGCACATGCCTTAACCAGCATTGGCACTGAATGACCCTCGATGCATACACATACCTCGACCACCATCAAGACTTACTAGCCCTTTGTCTTGGCATATACTTCGATAACCATCAATACATGCTAGCCTTTTTATATAGGTAGTTCCCTTAAACAGCATCAGCACGTGCTAGATCACGCATCATGCACATGTAACTTGAGCTTGGGCTTAGGCTTAGGCTGTGCACCATACGTATCATGACCTGGTAGTAGGTGGGTTTAGGCATGTCTTAATATTTTTGCCATGCCAATGCCATTTTTATGGCTTGTAAATTCATATAATGGTCCCCTAAGCCTTCATATGAAGTTTTATGGTAAGATGACACATTTTCTATTTTTCATAATTTTTAGAATTTTTCATCATTCAACATTTTTTGAAATTTTTTTAGAAGAAGTTTCAGCTCCAAATTTGGTGTATGAGATCCTTGTATTTTCTTTAGCATCCAAAAAAAATTTAGCTAAAAAATCAAAGTGTAGAAGATTTTATGGCCATTTGAAAAAGCGTACCTATTTTGAACACTCGAATGGCTGCTGTCTACGAACCTATAAAAGCTCTTATACTCATTAAAAAGGTGTGAGTTTCAAGGTTCTTTAGGAGATAGGGGGCCAATACAAAGGCTAAGGACTAGCACCCATCACACATCATGTATGCACACCCCTAAGCCCCTACCCCTAATCATTAGATCTTTAATGCTATTGATCAGGTTCTATTGTGATGCTTTGACGATGGTACTTTAGACAAAAATGTAGCACCAGCACATGCCCGAGCCCAACATGTGCACTGTGGCTTAGAATCAATCTTCAGCCAAGGTCTTGACCATTAACGGCACATGCTAGCACATGGTGTAGGCACATACCTCGATTATCATCAACACAAGCTAGCCTTTGGTATAGGAACATACCTCGATTATCATCAACACAAGCTAGCCTTTAGTATAGGCACTTGCTTCAACCACCATTGGCATATGCTGGCCCTTGGTATGGTAGATGCCTCGATCAGCATCGATAAAAAATGGCCCTTCATGTGGTAGTTGCCTTGAACATCATTGGCACATACTGGCCCTTGGTGTGAGCAGTTGCCTTGAACACCATTGGCATATACTATGCCTTGGTGCAAGTACATACCTTGGCCACCATCGGCACCTATGGACCCATTGTGTAAGATTTGCTTGTTTGAAAAAAGTATCCCCATGGAGGGACTAGGTGTGTCCAATGGGCCTATCATTGTGTACATCCATGGGAACATCCCTAGAGCAAAATCTAGGTTGTGCATGCCTTCTAGCCATGCTATTTGGTGACTAGTTGCTATAGTGAACCACAAGCACCCATCACCTCAACCAGTTGGCATGTATGTGGAAAAAGGGCCTGACTATGTTGATTTCAAGTTTTTGCCTACGGTTGATGCTAATCTCAAGTCTATGCCTATGATTGATGCTACCCCAAACTATAAACTAAGTCTCTAAATCAAGTAACTATTTTTCGAAGTGGTGCAAGTGAAAGCTGAGGTCGTGGGCTAGGTCTAGCCAAGTCTCTGGAGTATTTGGAAGTTTCATGATCCCTTCTCATAGACCACAAAAATGCCTTGGCTTGGCCAAGCCCTTGTATATGCCATAGGCTGGGTGGAAAACTACCATCCATAGGCCTAAATTAGCCTTTTCCCTAACTTTTTGTCGATCATTTTTACCATGCACTCCATTAGCTCCCTAAGAGCTTAAGAGAAAGCTAGAACTGAGGGTTAAAGCATTTGTAACCTTTATTTACATGATACTATATACAATTGCTTAATGCCTAAGTCTATGACATGGTTCTTCTTATTTGTGTAACTTCTAACTTGTTGAAAAATGAGGGGAATGGACTTTATTTATACTGGAGGCTCCTTAACTCATATGACCTTTATTGATCCAAGTGTGTTGCCCTTATAGACCTTCTAGACCCTTTCATGATCCTTAAACACTTCCTAGGTCAACTAAGGCCTTTACAAAATCTAGCTTATTTTACACTCCCCGCTAAGCCTCGAGTCTAGAAGTGTCCGAGTACTCTCACTTAGTGCCTGTACATAGTAGGTTCTAAAACCTTCCCTGTCTAGTCCCTGCTCCACATACAGCTAAGGCCTTTCAGAGCCTTCCTTATTTAGGTGCTATAGTACCTGTTACTATTCTTGCCTTAATCTCTTTTGGAACCTTAGGTAACCATGCACGTGGCTAGCCTTTAGGCTTATCTAGACTCTTTTGCACTCATGCACCTAGCTTGTCTCTAGGCTACTCTAGAGCCTTCTGTACCTACTTGTCTGTGCCACTCTTTTAGGTTATTTTAGATCCTTCCAACGAGCAGTCCTCATTCTCGACACTAGGTTGTTCACCTCGTCGTGCTCTTGTACTTTAGCCTAGGCCCTAATCTATACACTTGGGCCTTGTATATGCCTTTAAGACCTTATTCTCGATCCTTCCCAGTCTTTTTCCCATACCAACTCAAATAAGCCATATCTCTTAACCCACTTGGGTTATGACTTGCACATGAACCATGACACATGCAGTCGATGCTGCCCAAGAACACAGGAACAAGTCCCTAAATTAGGTAATGTCCCCATGAGATGCTGACAATAGAGTTTACATGTGTGGTCCTAACCAGACCAAGCATCGATGGTGTCGTGTCATTGTTGTTTATTGCATGGTAGATGTAGTCCCGTAGCCTTTGTTTATGTTTTTCTTATGCCAAGCGATTATGGCATGGCCTCATATGTCATTTCCTTGGCTCTCTTGTTGCGTAATTGAATGGGTGGGTTATAGACTAATGTTGTGGATGTTGCCACTTGTACATAATGGGTATATGAGTGGTGTTATGGTTGTGCATGTTGGCAAACTCCATGATCAATGCATTGAACTATCGACCCATCATCCTCTTCAATCTTTCTTCATGAGGTCATCATACCCTAAAGGTGCAATTAAGATCCTATGCTACATACCTAAATCGATAGAAACTGGATGTCGTGCCATCCTTTATTGGTCTTATGTCTTTTAGGGCTATTGGTCGAACCTCAATCATGCCCCATGTCCTAAGTGTGCCACCCAAACTTCTATGGCCACATTGGTGCATTGGTGTTTGATCATACTCTTAGATGCAGAACATTTTGTAAGCACGGGCTCTAAGCCCTTGTTCATTTAATGCTATGCATTTTATGTGCTTGACATGCACGATGCTTGTGCTCTGTCTTAGCTCTCTTCATCGTTTAGTCGGTGCATTGAGGCCCATGTAGTGCCAACGTCCCAAAGGAATGCTACCTAGTTGATCCTACCAGTAGTCATATGCTTGTCTAAAAGATTAAGCCATACATGTGTAAGTTTAAACTAATTCAAACTATGAAACTGTGAATGGCTTAACAAATTAGTTACAGTTTGTTTGATGGTATCTACTACTCGGATAACCATAGTAATTCTAGAGCTAATACATGCAACAAATCTTGATTTCTGGAAGGGATGCATTTATTAGATAAAAGGTCAATGCAGGCTTTACCTATTGCTCTGATGATTCTTGATAACTTGATGGATCACATACCTTTGTATTGGTGATGGATCATTCAAATTTCTACCCTATCAACTTTCGATGGTAGGATAGTGGCTTACTATGGTGGCAACAAGTAACAGAGAATTAGGGTTTCATTCTAAAGAGGAATCCTGAGAAATGGTAGTAAGTGTGCAAATTACCCAATCCTGACTTGAGAAGGTAGTAACAATAAATAACAATACTAGGCACTATGAGTCTAGTAATTAGAATGAGTGCAGTCTAAAACCCTTAATAAGGATATATTAGAGTTCAAGTCTAATGCTAGCAGTTGTGATAATTCCAACTCCAATAGTGTATATTTATGTTGTTGCAATTAAAAAACTTGTAGTTGAAACTAAGGTTGGATTATCTGGTTTTCCTTATGGTGAGCATTGGTCTACTAATCCCTACTACCAGTGATGTACCTTGGCCTTAACTAGCCAAGTCATTCCTCTAAAGCTATTACTTTGAAAAAATTAGAGTGCTTAAAGCAAGCCTAAGATTGTATACATTAGCATGGGATAACATCATAGGATTTTAGTCCTATTGTGTTAGCCTTTAGGATCAGAGTAATGATTAACAGGGATAGTTAAGGGCATTTATATTTCACAGTAAAAGGTGAAATTCTTGAATTTATGAAAGATGAACAATTACAAAAGCATTTACCAAGGATGTTTTCATTAATCAAGAATGAAAGTTGGAACTCAAAGACAATCAAATATCATCCCAGTCTCAACCATAAACAATGTCAACCAAGGATCGACAATGTTACTTTTAGGAATCCATCAGCATATTATGGGAAATCAAAGTCCTTGGGTTTCGAGGGGAGTATGGTTGCAAGGCTGAAACTTAAAGGATTAACATAAGGGCACCACCAAGAGTAGAGCCTACGGCCTAATTTGACCCAACATGGGGAAACTTACCGGGTCCAGACATAGTAAGGATTGAGAAAATGAGAGCTTTTTCTTGATTCTATAGGTGGTGGTGCATGGCTATTCTTGGTTGGTGAAGCAATTTGTCTAGTTAATTTCATTAACGAATGAGACTTCAGCCTACTAGCTAGCTATGAGGAGGTGATCCTTCATGGCTAGCCTCTTAGAGGGACTACAGTCGCTTAGGATAAGGAAGTTTGAGGCAATAACAAGTTTGTGATGCCCTTAGATGTTCTAGGCTACACACGTGCTACACTAATGTCACTGTCCATAGGAAAAGACCAACCCAAGGGTTCTCATTGAGACAGGGAACAATTCTAAAGCTACCAAAACCAAGTCAATATGTAAGGTAGACTAAGCATAGGGAGCAATAGAGGTCCTAGGGGTAGGACCATGACACAGATGGATGCGTAGGCACTGATATGAGCTCAGGAAGCTTAAGCCCGTGGATTTTGTTTAGTAGCTTTCAGACAGACCTAGGTGTAAGTACAAGTGTATGCCCAAGTGTAGGTAGAACCAAACTAAGCACAAGCCCAAAAAAGGGCCCCACATGGGCACTACTAAAGAAGGAGTCCAAGATAATTCAAACTCCTTTTTATTAGAGTCCATGTAAAATTATAACTTTTTAATGTAATCCTATTGTAATTTCCTATATATATTGGACTTTTTGTAAGCTTAGGATAGGAACTATGTCAACCATTGATTCAAAAGAGCCTTAGCTATAAATAGGAGGTGCCCCCAACCTCATTATACTTTCCATAACTTAAGCAATACAAGTTTACTCTTTCCTATCTCTGTTATTCACTTTAGCTTTCTATTACACAGTTTATGTGTAGCCTTATCTAATAGTAGATTGGGGTAACTAGCCTTGAAGTTTTGAGTGCCCATGCATCTGTCCAGTTAAATGCTTATCTAAGATACCAGCTGAGTCAATTCCTGGGTCCTAGAGCCATACAAGTCAAAGCTTGAGTCTCAGCCCATGATAAGTGGTATTAGGACAGGTTTAGATTTGGTTCAGAGTCAGCAAAAGCTGGTCCAAAGTGATCAATGTTGTGTGCTACTGGAACTAAAGTTAACCTTGAGGGAGGTTTTGAACGTGTTGGTGTAGGCATTCAATTTTGTGGTGTGGGCATTGTAGGTCATTTTTGTGCTTGTGTGCTAGTGATATGCCCCTTAGTGCACAAGATATAGGTGTACAAGAGTGTAGACTAGGTGTTCAATCGATTACTATTATGGTACTATAAAAATGCTAGGCATGGTGTGCAGGTGTATAGACTAGTGCTTGATCAAAAATGCAAGGCGTGTTGAGCCAATGTGCAAATTGGTGCTTGACAATGTGTGTATGTTGGTGTGTTGTGCCAACAGATAGGTGTGCTGGTTCATAGGGACCAAGACTAGATCACTAGAATGTGCAAAAGGTTGATGTAATCTCTTTAGTTTTATAAATTGTTTAGGGTTATGGCATCACTAGGGAAAACTAGACCAAAGGCCAGGGTAAGGGCCTTGATAAGTGCCCACCTATAGACGAAGGAAGAAAGGCTAGATTGAGAGACACGGTAATGTCCCTAGATACCCAATTGCCAAAGTTTGAGGTGACTATTGTTGAATTGAGGTATAGGTTCAAGGATAGGGAAGGATCCTTGAATAAGGTATTAGAGGTGCTCATGCAGTGGAATGAGGCATTGGAGGCCATGCTGTCAACCTTGCAAGAGGAGCTAGCAAGGCTCAGGGTTGATCATACTACATTTTTGACTGCCATAGTTATTGGTGTGGGCATAGGACCTAAAGTGGTAGTGGCTAAGTAGTTTTTAAATGGTCAAAAGCCAAGAGTAAAGACCATGCTACAACAAAGAGGTATGCAGGAGTCAAGTTGCGCCAGTGTTATTGTGGAGTTAAAAACTCAAGTTTAGTGCACCAAGTCTCTAAAGCCTAGGGGAAACAACCAAAATAGGGGAGACACCAGTGTTTGCTCCTTAGGGGAAGAAAAGGCTATGAGAAATCCTAGATTTTGCATGGCCACTACTGCCATCAGTAGGGGCAAGGAGAATAAGCCCTTGAGTTACTTTTTGTGTAAGAATTAGCATAGGGTGAATGAGTGCTCGAGGTGTGCAAGGCCTTCAACCATCAACTATATAAAGGAGTTGTTTGTAGGCAAGAGTAGTAGTGGTGATGAGCACTAAGAGGAGCCCAAAGTGATGCGGCTCGATGCTTTTTGACTCTATTGAAAAGGCAGAACCTCTTTAGGAGATAACAGTGAAGTGGTAATGGAGTGCCACAGCATTAGTCCCAAGGTGCAACCAGATCCCTCTAAAAAAGAGTTTGTAGTAGGCAACTCAAAAAAAGTAAAGGAGACATCAGACATGCAGGCGAAAAGGACTAGTGTAGCACAGGGTTGATGATACTCGAGAGAACAACTAGTAGAGTACTTATTTGGGTATGGGACAAACACTTGGGAAATCTAGTTTGAGGGGAGAAGACAAAACTGATTTGCATAGAGGCATGCAGTTTAGGTGTAGCATCCCTCTAGCAATTAGGGTACTACTTTAATGAGTGGGGGAGAATGTCACAGTCAATAAGAAGGACCAAGCCCAAGGGTTTTCACTGAGATGGGAAGGGTTCACACTGAGATAGGGAGTGGTTCTAAGGTAATCAGGACCAAGTTAGAATGCAAGGGAAACTAGGCTTAGAGGTGTAATAGAGGTCTTGCAGGTAAGATCGTGACCCAGAATAGGTGCATGGATGTCGAAACGAGCTTAGGGAGCTCAAGCTAGGGGATCTAGTTCAACAACTTTCAAATAGACCTAGGCATAAGCACGTGAGTAGGCCTAAGCATAGCAAAACTAAACCATGCATAGGTTTAAAAAGGGGCCCTACATGGATACTGCTGAAAAAGGAGTCCAAGCTAATTCAAACTCCTTTCTGATATAGTTTATGTAAAATTAGAACTCTCCAATGTAATCATATTGTAATGTCTTATATATATTGGACTCTTTGTAAGCCCTAGGATAGGAACTATATTAGCCATTGGTTAAAGGGGGCCTTAGCTATAAATAGGAGAAGCCCCCAACCTTCACTATACACACCACAACTTGAATAATACAAGTTTACTCCTTCCTATCTCTATTGTTCTCTTTAGCATTCCATCAAGCAATTTATGTGTAGCCTTGTCTAGCAGTAGATTAAGATGGTTAGCCCTAGAGTTTCAAGTGTCCATGCATTGATCTAGTTAAAGGCTGCTTTAGGACACCGAATGAGTCAATTCCTGGGTCCTAGAGTTGCACAAGTCAAAGCCTAAGTCTCAACCTGTGACATATAGCCTTGGTTGATAGGCCTAAGTAATATTTGAAATTCCATCGTCATGGTGATAGATCATTTCAATTATTGGTCTTCAACGAGGAATTCCTAGTAGGCGTGAGTCATTAGCTCACACTGACTACATCCTTGCCCCTTGTATACACCGCCCATCACTTCTACTGATTGAATGGTCTGATGAAATGTTTGGATCATGGCAACATGATAGTTCATTGCCCACGATGTCTCGAGAAGTCCACCAAACCTTACATTTAAAGGAAGGAAAAGTCATAACAAGGTTTTTGTATGTGAACTTATGAAAAGATCATTGTTGAAACTTGCTTAATGAATGACAATGCATTAACAAAACACTAAGGGGGCAAAGGTACCTTCGTGCCTCAAGCCCCTTCCTACCTAAGATGTGCATGATGATCGATTCATTTCACTTCCTAAATGGGTGAAACTATTAGTTTCATTGCTTATAGCTGAATAATGAACCCTTGGCGCTAATCACCCTAGGGAACCAGAATGAAAAATAGCACGTGTGCCTTCTTCATCTTGTTCATGGTGCATACATGGACGGCATCATGACTCCTTTTTTCATGAAAAACCAAAACAACTTTTAGCAATGGATATCTCAACTCTCGCATCAATGAAGAATGTACTAAAATGTGATACATGGTGTGAATTATAGAATCCCGTGAACCATTGAGTCTTTGAATGCAAGTTGTGCCACAAGCCATTAGGTCGAGGGCACGCCTACCTAGGTGTCATGCATTGTCTCCCTCTCTAAACACCTGCCCATTAGGCTTTATAGTAGGGGGCTAAAAATCACCCCTCATGATCTCATCGATTGTGGTTGGCCTAAAAATGAGTCTTCGACAATGACAGCATCGTGATCATTGGTGGTAAAGCTCTTGGCATCCTTTGACTCCGGTAATGCATGCTCGTGGTCCATCTAGACCTTATTGGACCCCTCACATCACTTGATTGATGCTAGCATCATGACCTCAGGTCAAGTAGCATTACTTGATGAATTTAAACATATCAATATGCAGAGAAAAAGAAACTTACCAAGATTCCCCTAGTAACAACAAGTGAACTAGAAAGAGCCCAGCTTGAGAATTGGGTGCCCACGGCATTTGAATTGTAGTTTACAGAAGCATCTTCAGTGGTGGACTAGGCCCAAGTCCTTATGAAAGGAGAGTCAGAAAAGCTGAGAGCCTTATTGTGCCTAGACCCTATCACACCATGAGGCACTATCTGCAAGTTGGGTTGTTTGGGTATGTAGCCCCAATAAGGCAGTAAATTCCATCCAAGGCTAAATATGGGCGAGAAACTAAAAAAACAAGTATCATAAGGGAAAAATGAAAAAGGCTTTGAAAAGAGAGTCAAAGAGTTCTTGAAATTATCAAGAAAAAAGTGAAATAGGGGCCAATGATGCATCTTGGTTAAATGTGGAACAACGATAGCCGATCCGTCGATCGGCTAGGGCATAGACCATTATGGGTTATGGCAGTGGCCCGAACCCAAGATTTCAATATGCCTATGGAGACATCGTTACCATGATTATAAAATACAGCACATGCCATCTCGACATGCCTTGACACTCACATGCTCCTAACATAGGCTTGCAGGTTCCTCATTCGACCCATCTTGAAACATGGAGCAAGGAGTCTAACATGTGTGTGAGTCAATAGGGTAGAAAACCTATAAAACACAAGAAAGCTGACTGATGGGATCCCTCACGAGTGAGCTACTGATCGACCTTAATCTTCTGAGAAGGTTTCGAGTGTGAGCATGCCTGTAAAGACCTAAAAGATAAGGAATTATGCTTAAGTGGGACAAAGCCAAAGGAAACTATGGTGGAGGCCCACAATGATACTAGCATGTAAATTATTTATCTAACTTGGGTATAGGGGTGAAAGACTAATCAAAATGTTTAATAGTTGGTTCCCTCTAAAGTTTTCCTTAGGATAGTTGGAGCCCTTAGTGAATTCCATAAGGTAAAGCTAATGATTAGAGGCATCGGGGCCACAACACCCTCGACCTATTCTTAAACTTTAAATAGGTAGGACGCTGTGACTTCATTAAGCCATGCCACAAAATTGAGAGCTCCAAGTGGGCCATTTTTTATAAGTAGAACTGGTGATACAGGATGAACCAGAAGCCAAGTTATGGTCCCAACTTTGCACTAACCTAGAACCCACAAAGTTGTTGGTCGATTAAGATAGAAAAATAGTGGTCATGGAAGTTGAAATTTACTAAAGAGTGTGTAACAACTCACCTACCAAGTTAATTGGCCCTGAAAATGGATGACGCTTAAGCATATGACCTATACTTGACTATCAAGACAAGGGCCAAGCCCTGATGAGTAAGAAGGCACACGGTCATCGTAAAACCAGAGGCATGAGCTCGGGTGGAGTAGCCATCAGTGTAGATCTTGGTGTTAGTAGTAAATATTCAAATGAAAACTTTGAAGGCCAAAGAGAGGAAAGGTTCCACGTGAATGGCACTTGCATATGGGTTAGTTGATCTTAAGAGATAGGGGAAGATAGTCTAATAGTGCATCTAGCACAAGCTTTGAAAGGGAATAAGGTTAAAATTCTTGAACCAAGATACAGCGATTGACGACAATGTTAGAGAATCTAGAGACATTGGTGGGGTCATCGAAAAGAGTTATCTTTTCTATTTCATGGCCTCCCCACCCTAAAAATGACTCAACTGTAGGTAGGGTCCAGTAGCCAGATGAGCAACGTATATTGCTTGGTGTCTGGTGCACCCCTAGCAACCCTTGAAAATTTGAAGCACCAAGTGCCGTCCGTGTCTAATTATACTTATAACCACATCAGGTCTCTAAGGTAAACAACTGTTGGTCAATGGAACAATGTATGCAAGGAAAGTCGACAAAATGGATTCGTAACCTCGAGAAAAGGATTAGCTCTAAGGGCTATGCATAGGGGTCCTATTTCTAAACCTATCAGCTATCAATGCACTATTGAGAAACTCTTATGGCAAGAGCAAGTCACCATGTGTCGGTCAAGAGCCTTCCCTAAAGAATGAATAGTCAACTTTGAACTAGTATGGGCTATGGGAATCTGACTATTTAATTAAAGCAAAACATTATGATAGTCCCTACAAATGCTCACACAATGTGATTTTTGCTTAGTGCTTTGAATGTCAAAGTGAAAAAATTCAACCAAGCGTAGGTAAATGATAGGAGTAACTATGACTCTCTTAAGGTAGCCAAATGCTTGGTCATCTAATTATTGATGTGCATGAAAGGATTAATGAGATTCCCACTATCCCAGTCTATTATCTAGCAAAACTACACCCAAGGGAATAGGTTGGCAGAATCAGCGAGAAAAGAAGACCGAATTGAGCTTGACTCTAGTCTGACTTTGTAAAATGACTTGAGAGGTGTAGGATAAGTGGGGGCACTCAGGTGAAATTGAAATACCACTACTTTTAATGCTACTTTACTTATTCTGTAAATCAAAGGTAGGGCACAACCCCTTCTTTTAAACCCAAAGCCAGCCTCGATCAGTCAATCTAGGTGAAAGACATTATTAAGTGGGGAGTTTGGCTAGGGTGGCACATCTATTAAAAGATAATGCAAGTGTCTTAAGATGAGCTCAATGAGAATAGAAATCTCATGTAGAACAAAAGGGTAAAAGCTCATTTGATTTTAATTTCTAGTACAAATACAAACTATGAAAGCATGGCTTATCGATCCTTTAGACCATCAAAATTTGAAGCTAGAGGTGTTAGAAACCACACGGATAATTGGCTTATGGCAGCTAAGCATTCATAGTGACTTTGCTTCTTAATCTTTCAATGTCAACTTTTTTTATCATTATGAAGCAAAATTCACCAAGTGTTGGATTGTTTTCCAGCCACTGGGAATATGAAAATGGTTTAAACTATAATGAGATTGGTTAGATTTACCTTAATGATTGTAGTGTCATAATAGTAATTCAACCTAGTATGAAAACAATCATTGATTTGCACAATAGGTCATCACACTTGGTTGAAAAGCCAAAGGCACAAAGCTACTATGTACTGGACTATAACAAAATGCCTTCAAGTCAAAATCTAGGCTAGAAGTGATACATGTGCCTATCACCCAAATGTCCCAAATGTTGACCCACAGTAGGGGCCAATGCCCTCAAGGCCATGTGTCATAAGTGCAACCCCCATGTTGAACAAGCCACATGGGCCTCCTTGGAGCTCAATTCCCATCGAGTGGTAGATAGAATCCTTTATAGATGACTTAAATACGTGATGGGATATTGTATGTGGTAGAGTAGCCTTGCTACCACATCCATTGAGATTTAACCCTTTATTGCTTCAATTTGTCCCTTTCCCCACCACACCTATTGAAGTCCTCTTACTTCATTTTTTCACACCGCACCCTTTTAGGGTTAGGGATGAATGGTGTTCTCCATTGCAATATATTCGATCGAGTATTTGTTATAGCCACCAAGTAAACTATAATTAAATGTTTTTGGTAGTTGCTATAATGACAGCCTCACCCTTGGTGTGGGCACTGACCTCAAACTCCATCAGTGTATGCCAGCCTTTGGTGTAGGTTATTGCCTCGAACACCATCAATAGCATATGGCCCTTGGTTAGTGTAGGCAATAGCATCTAATACCATCAACTGATGCTGGCCTATTGTTGCCTCATACACCATTAGTAAATGTTGGCCTTTGGTGTGGGATGTTGCCTCGAACACTATCCTAAATGCTGGCACTTGGTATAGGCACTTACCTCAACCACTAATAGTGCTTTTAGTGCGGGTTGTTGCCTCAAACTCCTCTTAGTAGATGCTAGCACTTGGTGCGGCATGTGTACCGTGAACCTCCTACCTATAGCATTTACCTACCCCTTAATCACCATTAGCACCAAATGATGCTCGATGCATGCATCACATGCTCCAATCTTAAGCCAAACTCCGTGTAACCTTGGATAGGGAATTGACTCTGTTTGCCTAAGTTAGCCTACAAAAGTCAAGTGCTTAACATAATTCCAGCTTGTCAAAAATTATGCTATAGTATTGGGCCTTCTAGAAGCCCACAAACTTGATCCTCCTAGGACTATGTTCAAGTGTACCCATACCTACGTCTAACTATGCACCCACACCTTGATCATCAGTGCCCACAGCTGGGTCTGATTGTGTGCTCGTGCATCACTCACTAGCACCTTCACCTAGGCTTGGCTTAATTCTATTGAACTTGAACACTGTGCCTAAGCCTCTAAAGTCTTGATCACTACCCATACCACTTAAAAAGGCTAGTTCCTAATGACCTAGGCCTCTAGTAGGCCTTAAGGCCTAGCTCCCTAGCTATTGAACCTATCTTGCTAGAATTGGAACTGTTCATTAACTCAGAGAAAACCCTTAGGCCAAGGTCCTCTTATAAACCATGACACATGTGTCATTGGTTAAGACTTAAGCTTTGACTCATAAGGCTCCAGGACCTAGGAATGGACTTATCCAACTTCCCACATTAGCCTTCAACTGAATTGGTGCACAAATGCCTAAGCTACTGCTAGACAAGCCTGCATATAAGGTGTTTAATGGAAAGCTAAAGAGAACAACAAAGATAGGCAAGAGTAAACTTGTATTACTCAAGTTATGGTATGTATAATGAGGGTGGTCATACCTCCTATTTATAGTTAAAACCCTTTTGAATCAAAGGTTAACATTGTTCCTATTCTAATGCTCACAAAAAGTACAATATGTATAGGACACATAATGGGATTACAATGAATCGTTCTAAATTTACATGTCTACACCTACTTTTGCATGCACCAAGGCTTACTCCCACGCTCATGCTGGGTTTATCTAAAAGTTGCTAAATTGGATCCTTTGGCCTGAATTACCTAAGCTTGTTTTAGTGCCTGCACACCCATTCTAGGTCATGGTCCTACACATAGGGCCTTCATTACACCTCTGAACCTAGTTTTCCTTACATTATGACTTGGTCCATGTTGCTTTAGAACCATTTCCTATCTTGATAAGAACCCTTTGAGAGCAGAATGCATGCACAAGCACCAAAACCACCCATGCAAGCTCTTCAGACCAAGGTTAACACTTGTAGATGGGCCTCAAATGGACTAAGCCCCGGTGCAAGTGGACTAGGCCTTAGTGTGGGCACACCAGGCCATAGTAGACCCAACTATCATCAGGCCCAAGTAGACCTAATAGATAGAACTTTCTAGAAGGATTTGGAGGCTCCCATGATAGTATACTTCCCTACACAATTCAAACTCTTGACGTATATCTCATGTAATCTCTTTGTAATCTTGGACATTGTAATAGCCATTGGATTGAGTCAATCCTAGCCATTGATTCATGGGGGCTTCAACTATAAATAGAGGGCTTCCCCACCCTTATTTGGTATACAACAACACTTAAATGAATACAAGTTATAGCATTTCCAAGCTTCTCTTGCTTTCTAGCCTTTTCTAGCTTTATAGTGCCTTTCAATGTTCTTTTGAGTGCTCATTACTTGAAAGTGTTTGCATGCTAACTTAGGCATACGAGAGAGTCCAGCCTAAGGCCACATGGCACATTTGGTTTAAGTCCTAGGCCCATGACACATGCACATGCCTCAAGCACCATCGGGACATGTTGGCCCATGGTCTTAGTGTATGTTTTGACCACCATTAACACATGTAGGCCCTTTGTGCAAGTAGTTCCCTTAGACACCATCAACATATGCTGGGCTAGGCACCATGCACACATGATAAATAGTAGGTGGGCTCAAGCACATCTTCATATTTTTGCCATGCCAATGCTATTTTTATTGCTTGTAAATTTGCGTAAGCACTCACTATTACCCATACCTAGGCCTGGTTCAATTTTGCCAAACATGAACATTGTGTCTGAGCCTCAAGAGTCTTG
Source organism: Durio zibethinus (assembly GCF_047325235.1). Lineage (NCBI taxonomy): Eukaryota > Viridiplantae > Streptophyta > Magnoliopsida > Malvales > Malvaceae > Durio > Durio zibethinus. The sequence continues at coordinate 25,117,413 of NC_143176.1, read as the reverse complement.
ATCACTACCCATACCACTACTCTATGCTAGTTTCTCATAACTTGGGTCTCTAGTAGGCTTCAATGCCTGGTCCTTTTAGCTATCGGACCCTATCCCACTAGAACTAGAACTACTCCTTAACTCAGAAAGAACCCATAGGCTTGGACCAGCTTACAAACTATGACACATGCATATGCCTTAACCACAATTGATACATCTTGGCCCTTGGTCTTGACATATACTTCGACCACCATCAACACATGTTGTGTCGTACACTATGCGCGAGTATCCTAGGCTCAGGATGTGTGTCATGGGCTTCAACCTAAGACTTAGAATCTGTGCGGCCTTAGGCTTGGAATCACTACCTTTTAGCCTAAGTTAGCCTAGAACACAAGTGTGCTAGCACTAGAATAATGGAAAGGACAGAATGCACAAGTTTGAGAAAAATAGAAGAACAAGAGAATTGTTGGAATATACTCTATATTTCACTGAAGCAAAAGTGTAAGATGATGTATAAATGAGGGTAGGGTGACCCTGTATTTATAGTTGAGGTCTCCAACTGCACTTATGGCTAAATCCTTAGAATCAAAGAATTACAATCAATCTAGGATCACACAGATTACATTAATACATGATTCTGCTTCCAGATTTTTAGGGTCAACTAAATTTTCTAGAAGGCTCCTACTGATCCTATGCATTTCTAGAAGATCTTATTGTACACTTTCTCTCTTGGGCCTTCTTGGATGTGGTACAGGCATCTTGTGAGCTTGGCCTTGGTTGTGCAAGCTGGCCTGTATGCTATGCAGGCGGTTTGGACTTTTTTTCAAGGGCTAGTCTGTAAACCTTCACTAATGCTCCTGGTGCACGACCCTCAACCTCGATTGCTTGAGCCTGTGCACTTGGCACACTTGCACAAAGCATGACATTCTCACCCACTTGATTACGCAATGCCCTCGTTGCATCCTTTGCATCGTACTGCTTCATCTAGTCCCAAAACTACCATAAGTCTTCTGTTGGTTCCTAGCTTGCCTTACTATTTGAAAGTCCCTTCCAACACACCAAGTACTCCTGTCTTGGTTATTTGTTCTTCTGCCTCACTTTTTGGTCAACTATGATGCTGTGGGCCTCTTTCTCATATAAGGCCCTAGCTTTCAATGGTGCATGCTTTGACTCTGCCCATCCTAGATCTCCTTTATCCTTACAAAATTGCTTGAGCATGCTAACTTGGAACATCGAGTGTACCTTTAGATTGGGTGGCATATCTAACTTATAGGCAACCTTGCCTACTCTCTTGACTACTCAAAAAGGTCCTTCATACCTTTGGACTAGGCCTTTGTGCAGCCCCTTATGGCACACAATGGGATGTAGCTTCACCAACACTAAGTATTCTACTTGGAACTGCATGTCCCACCTATTCTGGTCTACCCACTTCTTCAACCTCTTTGCTGCTTTATGTAGATACACTTTGGCCAAGTCAGATTGCTCCTACCAAGCCTTTGCAAACTTGTATACTATTAAATTTCTGCCTTGTATAACCTACAGTAATCAAATCGGGTGTTAGCGGTTACTGACCTGTCATGATCTCGAATGGAATCTAGTTCATTGCTTCGTTCCTTTATAAGTTGGAAGAAAATTGGGTGACATCTAATAACTTTGGCCAGTCCTTTTGCATGGCACTCCCATAGTGCCTGAGGTAGACCTCTAATAGCCTATTCGCATGCTCAGTCTATTCATCAGTCTGCGGATGTATGCTGGTGGAAAAGTTCAAGTCTGATCTCAATAACTTGAATAACTCAGTCTAGAACCTACCTGTGAAATGCTTGTCTCGATCACTAACAATGTTTCTCAGCACTCCCTAGTACTTCACCATGTTCTTCAGGAACAACTAGGCTACTTCTTCGGCTAGGCACTCTTTAGTTGTTGGAATGAAAATCCCATACTTGGAAAACCTGTCCATCACTACCATGATACTTCCAAATCCCTCTGCTTTGGGTAGACTGACTATAAAGTCCAGAGTGATGCTCTCCTATGGTTGCTCTGGCACTGGCAATGGTTCCAAGAGATCACTTGGTTTCTTGAGCTCCACCTTGTCATGTTGAAACACAAGACAATTCTTCGCATAGGCCTCTACATCTTCCTTCATGTACAACTAGTAGTATCAATCCTCTATCAAAGCCAAGGTACGACTCACCCTTGGGTGTCCAACCAACCTTAAATCATGGGACTCATGCATGACTTCCCTACAAAGCATCCCATGCTATGGCACAAACAGCCTACTACCCTTGGTGTACAATAAACCATCCTGCAACCAAAATCGCATAGTCTTACCTTGTTAGGCATACTCCATGAGAGCCTTGGGTGTAGGATCATGCACAAGCCCTTCCTTGATGCATGGCACTAAAGGCCCTTTTGGTTGGCTAATGGTAGTAAGGTTTGCCTTTCTGCTCAGGGCATCAACTAGTAGGTTCACCCACCCTGGCTTATACTTCATCTAGAAATCAAACTCCATAAGAAAATCCTACCACCTCACCTGCTTGGTGGATAGCTTCTTCTATGACTAGAAGTAATTGGTTGCCACATTGTCCATTCTGACCACAAACCTCGACCCCAATTGGTAATGGCCCTAAGTACGTAAGTAGTGCACCATTGTAGTCATCTCTTTCTCTTAGACCATGTACCTACGCTTAGTCTCATTGAGCTTTTTGACTCTCGAATGCAACCGGATGTCCATCCTACATCAACACACCCCCTATTACATAATCTAATGTGTATATATGCACCTCATACTACTTGGCATGGTCTGGCAAGGCCAAGACTGGTTTCTTGATCATAGCATGCTTCAACCGATTAATGGCTTCTTGGCACCCTACACTCCACTACCATGCTTTTTTTTTCTTGAGTAAGTCAATTAATGGCGTGGTTATGGTTGAGTGGCCTTTGATCTGTAGTAGTTGACCAGCCTAAGGAATGACCTCAACTCAGTGACCTTGGTTGTTGGTTCCCACTCCAATATTGCATGCACATTGCCTTCATCCATGCGAATCCTACCACCTTTCCCTATGCGGCCTAAGAACAAGATCTCTTACTGGGCAAATGAGCACTTTTCCTTTTTAACATATAGCTTGTGCACTTATAACACCTCGAACACCTGTCTCAAGTGGTCTACATGCTCTCCCAACTTCTAGCTATAGATCATAATGTCATTTAGATAAACCACAACAAATCGATCAAGGAATGACTGAAGTACCTTGTTCATGAGTGTACAAAAGGTTGCTGGGGCATTAGTGAGTCCAAATGGCATGAACAAGAACTCATATGAGCCATACCGAGTGACACACATTGTCTTGGGCTTATCTCTTTCCACGATCCTGACCTGATTGTAGCCTGATCTCAAATCCAGCTTGGTGAACCACCTTGAACTCCCAAGTTGGTCAAACAATTTCACAATGAGTGGAATAGGATACTTGTTCTTGATGGTCAGCTTGTTCAAAGCTTGATAATCTATACACAACTGCAACAACCCATCATGCTTATGCTGGAATAAAATGAGTGCACCATATGGCACCTTAGATAGCCTGATAAAGCCAGTATCAATCAACTCCTTGAGCTATTTCTTTAACTCCTACAACTCTGGTGGGGACATTCGGTAAGGGGCTCTAGCTAGTGGCTTAGGCTTGGGCACCAGCTTGATCTTATGGTCCACCTTCCTCTTAGGTGGTAGCTTGTTAGGCAGCTTTACGAGCATCACATCACTAAAAGACTCCAGCACCTTTAGCACCTCCAAGAGGGTATTAGACTCATCTTCCCTTGACTCTTCATACTTCAGGGCTACCAAGAAGGTGTCTTTCTCCTTGTTCACTACCTTGGCAAATTGAATGGCTAACACCACCTTAGACCCAATCTTGAACCCTCACCTCGATGGTACAAGGCATTGGCACTATACATCTAGAATGCAAATACAATTGGCAAAAGGCACAAGGAAGGCGTTAATCTAAACAAGGATATCCAACCCAATCACAAACTCATAGTCATCCAAGGGTATTACCTTATTGGTTTTCTTGCCCTTCTAGTCTCTAAGCTACAACTCCACTCCTTAAGCTACTATAATAGCTAGAGCTTCCTTGGAGTTCATTGTCTTGATGGTACTAGTTCTTTTTTACACCTTAAATTTGACCTCTTGGGTTCAAACCCATGAAATAAACAAGTGTGAGGCACCTGCGTCCACCAGTGCACTCACCTTCTGACCCGTAACCATCAGATCAACAAATATCAAGCCCTTTGGTTTACAGCTCCCCTTACTCTTGACAGCATTGAGCACTAACAACCTAAGCTTTGCTACCCCTACCTTTGGCTCTTCATCAAACTCCTTGTCTATAACAGCTAGCTTACCCTTTTGTGGGTAGTTACATGCTATGTAGCTCTTTCCACATAGGTAGCATACGAGTGGCTCTCGATCCCCCTTTGCCTTCCACTTCCTTGCTAGTGGCTTTCTCTCACCATCTTTGTCTGAACGGTTTTGATCGTTATCTTTGGATTACCAATCATGGTTTTTTCCCTTGGACTACTTCTCTTGGTCCCTCTTGTCCTTACTTTTTCCCTTGGGCTTGGAAGACTTAAACTTGTTCAATTGTTTGAATTCCACTAAGGACTTAATAGTAGTCATGGCTTTAGCCAAGTCACGAACTCCCTGCCTTTGTAGCTCATACTTCTATCATGGTCCTGAAGTGAAGTTAAGATCCCATATCAGTTAAGTACTAGAGTTGGTCTTAGGATATAAGGGTTCACACCTCTTCTTCCTTGTGAGGCACCTTTTGTGGGATAAAACCATAAGGCCAGAGGGGCTAAAGTAGACAATACCTTACAAGGGTGTGAACCGTAGTAAGTAGGCTAATCTAAGATGCTGGATGAGTGCATGCTTAGGTCTTGCAGTCACATAGGCTTGGATATTAAGTCTTGATTTATGACAAGTGGAATCAAAGCCAACTCTATAGGGTACTAAAGATATGCCATGGAGGATGGTGGGCCCTCATTGGAGTGGGGAAAGATGTCATGGTCTTGAAGTGAAGTCAGAAATCTGACATCAGTTAAATACTAGAATTGGTCTTGGGAATAAGGGTTCACACCTCTTTCTCCTTGTGAGGCACCTTTTGTGGGATAAAACTATGAGGTGAGAGGGGTCAGAGCAAACAATACCTCACAAGGGTGTGAATCATAGTAGGTAGGCTAATCTAGGACACCGGATTTATGCACGCTTGGGTCCTAAAGCCATGTAGGCTTGGAGATTAAGTCTCGATCTATGGCACTTCACCTACAGCTTCAACCTATCCATGAAAGAAAATATACCCTCTATCTTACTCAGATTTTAGATTTGAAGCATCAGTTCAGAGAATTTCTGGACATAATCCCTTATCTCCCCTTGTTGGGTAAGCCTACACAACTTTGCCCATGCCTCATCGTTGGCATACTCTAAGTATAACTACTCTCTGAACTCATTTTGGAACTCTGCCTAGGTTCCAATCATGGCACCCCACACCTCACATCAACACACCTGCACCTTCACCATAACAAGGCAACATCAGTAAGATACATTGATGTAGTGCTTACCTTGGTAGCTTTATCTTGCATGCCTGTGGCCTAGAAGTACTACTCCATGCCCCACAGGTAGTTGTCTACTTCTTTGATTGCCCTAGTCCCCTTGAACCCTTAGAGCTTGGTGATCTCCACATGGGTCTTAGATGCCCCAGCAAATATGCCAATCCCTATAGTAGTCTTGCATGCAGCGAACTCGCTCCTGAGCTCCTTTATCTCTTTGCACATGGCCTTCATGCCATCGCGCATGGTCTCCACTTATGCCTCAAAGGTCTCATTCCTTTTGGGGGATCACATCGAAGCCTTGATTGAGAGCAACTTGTAACTCACCCTTGAGCTCCTCCTCCATGGAGTCTAGCACTTCAATATGAGTCTCCACATCATCAAGCTTCTCTTTCATGCCACCCATGATCACCTCCACCTTGGACAGCCTCTCATCTATGGTAGACTAGATGTCTCTCGAACTGGTCTTCTTACCCCTTTTTTGCCTTTCTTTCTGGGCCTCTGGTTGTTGGCTAGCCATATTGCATTGGGATGCCATCTCCTTGACTGTGATCTAACCTACACACACACAAACAAGAAGAACCAAAACTACTTTAATACCAACTATCATGGGCTCTGACCTAAGACTCAAAATTCGTCAACCTTAGGCTTGGAATCACCTCTTTCTAGCCTAAGTCAGCCTAGAACACAAGTGTACGAGCACCAGAACAATAGGAAGAATAGAATGCGCAAGTTTGAGAAAAATAAAAGAACAAGAGATTGCTGGAATATGCTCTATATTTTACTAAAGCAAAAGTGTAAATGATGTATAAAAGAGGGTAGGGTGACCCTCTATTTATAGTTGAGGCCTCCAGCTACACTTATGGCTAAATCCCTAGAATCAAGGAATTACAATCAATCAAGGATTACACAAATTACATTAATACAGGACTCTGTTTCTTGATTTTTAGGGTCAACCAAATCCTCTAGAAGGCTTCTACTAATCCAACGTGCTTTTAGAAGATCTTGTTTTATGCTGTACCGATGATCTGGACTCCTCACCAAGGCCTAGTATGCAAATCCCTGCTAATGCTCCAGGTGCACGAGCCTCAACCTCGGGTGCTTGAGCTTGTGCACCTAGCACCTGTCTAGGGCATGACACATGCACCATGCACACCATAACAGGGTAGTAGGTGGGTGTAACCATATCTTTATATTTCTATCATGCCAATGCCATTTTTATAGCTTGTAAATTTATATAAGTGCTCACTAGCACCCATACCTGGGTCTAACTCAATTCTGTCAAACATGAGCACCATGCTTAAGCCTCTTAAATCTTGATCACTACCCATACCTTTATTCTAGGCTAGCTTTCCACAACCTGGGCTCTTAGTAAGCCTCAAGGCCTATCCATCTAGCCATCAAACCTTGTCTTGCTAGAATTGGAATTGCTCCTTGACTTATGAAAAACCTATGGGATTAGAGTAGTATGTGGACTGTGATACATGCACATGCCTCAACCACCATCAGGATATATTGACCCTTAGTCTCAGGTCATGCTTTGACCACCATTAAAACATGCTCACCTTTTATGTGAGTAGTTCCCTTGAACACATTGGCACATGCTAAGCCACTCACCACATATAGGTATCCTAGGCTCGAGCTATGCACTATGCATACCGCGATTAGGTAGTTGGTGGGTTAAGGCACATTTTTATATTTCTACCATGCCAATGCCATTTTTATGGCTTGCAAATTCATATAAGCACTCACTAGTTCCCATAACTAGGCCTGGCTCAATTCTACCAAACCTAAACATTATGCCTGAGACTTTGGAGTCTTTATCACTACCTATACCACTATTTTGGGTAGTTCCCTACAACTTGGGCCTTTAGAAGGCCTCAAGGCATGGTCTTTGTGGCTGTCAAACCCTATCCTACTAGAACTAAAACTATTCCTTGACTCAAAAAGAACCCTTAGGCTTGGACCAATGGACTATGACACATCACATGCCTTGACCTCCATCGACATCGAAAGACCCTTAGTGCATGCATTTATCTCAACCACCATCGGGACTTGTTGGCCCTTTATCTCAACACATGCTTTGACCCCCATCGACACATGCTAGCCTTTGTGTAGGTAATTCCCTTAACATGATCAACATATGTTAGGCCTTATACCATGCGTAAGTATCCTGGGCCTAAGCTATGCACCATGTGCACCATGATTAGGCAATAGGTGGGTTCAAGCACATCATCATATTTTTGTTATACCAATGACATTTTTATGGTTGTAAATTCATATAATGGTCCTTTAAGCCTTCATGTGAAGTTTCATGGCAAGATGACTCATTTTTTATTTTTTATAAATTTTAAAATTTTTCTCGATTTAGATTTTCTAAAATTTTTTTAAAAGGAGTTTTGGCACTAATTTTGGTATACATGATCCTTGTATTTTTATTGGCTTCTATAAAAAACTTCAACTAAAAAATTAAAGTGTAGAAGATTTTTTGGCCATTTGAAAAAAATGCCCTTATTTTAGACTCTTGAATGGCTACTAGCTGCGAACCTGTAAAAGCTCTTACGTTTTTTAAGGGGTGTGAGTTGTCAAGGTTCCTTGGGCATATAAGGCTAATATAAGGGCTAAGGACTAGTGCCCATCATATATAATGTGCGAACACCTCCCTAGCCCTTACCCCCAATCACTGGAACCTCTAATGTCACCGATCAAGTTCTCCAACGATGGTGCCCTAGGTAAAAAAATGCTGAACCAACATATGCCTAAGCTAATATGTGCATCGTGGCCTAAAATCAAAGTTTGACTAAGGCCTTAACCATTAATGGCACATGCTGGTGCATGGTGTGGGCACATACCTCAAACATCATTAGCACAAGTTAGCCTTTGGTATGGGAACTTGCCTCAACCATCATTGGCATATGCTACCTTTGGTTTGGACACATGCCTCGATCAGCATTGGTAGTAAATGGCTTTCGATGTTGGCAGTTACGTTAAACACCATCAGCATATGCTGGGCCTTAGTGTCAGGACATGCCTTGAGCACCATCAAAACCTATGGAATCTTGGTGCAGGATGTGCCCGTTTAAAAAAAGTGTTCGCATTTCAAATGCTCTAATGTCTACTACAAGCATATCTATAAAATCTCTCATGCTTTTTAATAGTTGGTTGTCTGAGCCCCCCTTTCCTTTCCATAAGAGGAATAGGTGTACATGATGGGCCTGTCATTGCATATATCCATCATAATGTCCCTAGAGCAAAATCTAGGCCATTCTTGCCTTCTCATCATGTTATTTGGTGACTGGTTAGTCTAGTGACCTGTAGGTGCCTATGGCCTTGACCAATTAACATGTATGTGGAAAAAAGGCTTAGTTGTGCTGAACTCAAGCCTATGCCTATGTCACAAGCCAAGAGCTTAAGCCTAGCTACCATTCAGCCTTAGGTGGGAAACTACCATTTGTATGTCTAAGTTAGCCTTTAAACCAACTTGGTGTCATGCATTAATCAACTATGTCATGCACTTGTGCTAGAACTCGACTAACCTTTTACAGGCTTCTTCATCTAGATGCTACAATGCTTGTCACTATGCCTATGCTTGGTCCTTCTAAAACTTTTGGTACCCGCGCACCTAGCCTACCTACAGGTTTATCTAACCCTTCCATGTTCTTAGCCTTTCTATGTCTAACTGCCTACACCACATCCTAGGGTGTTCTAAAACCTTTTAGCAAGCAATCATCTTGTCTGACACCATGTAGCTCACCATGAAAGTACTCCTACACTCTAGCCTTAGCCTTGGCCCACACACTTGGGTAAAGTATGTGCCTTTAAGAACTTGGTCTTGAACCTACCTAATGCTTCATCTCACCATCTTGAGCAAGTCTCATCATGTGACCCTCTTGGTCGACGACTCATACATGATCCGTGACATTCTCTCTCACTTGTTCTAGCAATGCCCTTGTTGCTAGAGGAATGCCAATCTTTTACCACACATGCATGCTAGATAGATGTTTATCGCTTATCCCAATAGCCTTTGGCACCTAATCGTGATCATCCCTTTATGTTGCCTTGACACTAATGTGTCTACTATTAAACTGACTTTCTCTTCAGAGTCACCCACTATGCACTTTGATAAAAGGGGTTTAGTTGATCTCTTTGGTTTGACTAGTGGCTCTCCATGTCCACACTCTGCTGATCTTATTGGCTTGATTAGTGGCTTTTTGTAGCCACACTGTTATCACCTTTATCAAGAGCTTAAGAGTTTTACTTTTTTTGGCTCAATCAAATAGCACTGAGCCTCAACACACCATTGGAGTCTTCAAGGTGCTGATTGCTACCATTATTCTTGTCATTGGACTCCTTATAAGTCTTTACAATGGCTACAAGCTTTTCTTATTGTGGGCAATCTCTGGGCCTATGTGATCTTAAACACAAGAAGTAGGTAAAGGTAATGGCCTTCTTACCTTTGTCTTTGTTAGACTCCTCGACCCTTTTCCTTGCAATGCGAAAGCTTCTCCTCAACCTCATCTTTTGATAAAGAGTGATTACTCTTGTCTCTCTCACTTAAGCTATTGTCCCTAGTCTTGGAAGACTTGGTGTACTCATACTCGACCAATGATTTGGAAATTACAATTGCCTGACTCAAGTTTTGGACCTTATGCCACTTTAACTTGATTCTTGCCCATGGCTTTAACCTATCAAGGAAGTAGAACAAGGCTTTTTGCTCACCCATGTTGGGAATCATAAGTGACAATTCTAAGAACTCCTGACAATAGTCTTACACTCTTTCCATTTGAGTGAGCTGATGAAGCTTCACCCAAGCTTCCTCTTATCATACTCTAGTTTAAACTATCTTGTTAGTTTCCTTACAAATTAATCCCATGTGGTGTTGCAGTCTCCCCTTGCTGCATGCTATTGCAGCTTTGACAACACCATAATAGGGCCACGTCAATTAAGTTCATGGCAACAGTGTTTACCTTAGCCTCCTGTGCTATACCAGCCATTCAAAAGTACTACTCTATGCCCCATACAAAGTTGTTGACTTCTTTAGTTGAGTGACTTCTTGTGAATGGCTTTGGCTTGGGCACTTTCATCGTAGGTCCTAAACCCCTGTTTGCAACTATGGTAGCTTGAAACGCAACAAACTCTAGCCTAAGTTGCTCTATTTATTCTCGTAAGCCTACCACTTGAGCCTTTAGAGCTTCATTATACTGTGTAAGCATTTCTATCTCTAGAGTCAAGGCATCATGCATCTCTTCTTTGAGTTCTTCCCATATCAAGTCTAACTCTTGGATACAATGCTTAGTGTCCTTGAACTAATCCATCAAATCTCCTATGGCTAACTCACATTTTACCAACCGAGAGTCCATAGATGACAACAGATCCTTCAAACTAGCTTTTTTCCCCTTGTTGTGGGTGGGCAGCCCTTTTGCACTTCACTCGTGAACTTCACCTGAAGGTTACTAGCCATGCTTTGGCACATGCACCATAATTGCAAAGCTCAGACTAAGGATTTTCCATAATTTCATTAAGAGCACTCAAGTGTATTTATGCCCTATTCTTAGCACCGACAACTAACAATCACCCATACAACACTTCCCATTACAAGTCTATAGCATAATTGACCCACTAACACTCAAGCTACGCATGCACTAGAATTGACACCAACACCGATTGTAACCAAGGTTTGAAACCTACTTTAATACCAACTCCATTTAGAACTGGCTTGATACCAATTATCATTGGCTGGGAGCTTAAGCCTACCTACCATGCGACCTTAGGTGGGAAACCATCATCCATATGCCTAAGTCAGCCTTTAAAAAGACTCGGTGCCATGCACAAACCAACTGTGCCGTGCACTTGTGCTGGAACTTGACTAACCTCTTAGGAGTTTAAGAGAAAACTATGAAAGAAACGGTTAAGGCAAGACTAGTATATTTACTTGATGGGGTATGTTTGTCCTTATGTCTTCTTTACAAAGGCTCTTAAGGCTCAAGTCCCTAATGTTCACACTCATGCTTCCATATGCTTTCATTTAGTTATGGCTTTTGTACAAATGAGAGGGAGGCTCTACTATTTATACTTAAGCCTTATTGGTACTTGTGGTTACAATGAATCAAACTATATGGTCATTAAGGCCCTTCTAGATAGTTCTAAGGTGACCAAGCTCCAATAAGGTCGGCTAAAGCCTTTCTAGAGATATGCTAGTCTTAGGCTCCCTATCGAGCCCTAGGTTTGGAAGAGTTCAAACACTTTCACTGAGTGCCTACGCCAAATGGGTTCTAAAGTCTTCTTCATCTAGGTGCCACTCTACCTATAGCTAGGGTCTTCTAAAAGCTTCTTTATCTATGTGCTACAGTGTCTTTCCATGTGCCTATGCCTAGCCCTTTTGAAACCTTTGGTGCCCATGCACTTGGTCTACCTCCAAGCTTCTCTAAACCTTTCCATACCTATATACATGGCCTATCTCTAGGTAGTTCTAGGCTTTTTTATACCTGACTACTTGTCCTACATCCTGGGGTATTCTAAAACCTTCTAGCAAGCAGCCCTCATGCTTAGCACCTTGTAGCTCACTATGAGTGTACTCTTACATTCTAGCCCTAGCCTTAGCCCGTACACTTGGGTAAAATATGTTCCTTTAGGACCTTGGTCTCAATCTTTCCTAGTGCTTCACTTGCACCATCTCGAGCAAGTCCTATCATGTGATCCTTTTGGTCTAGGACTCATGCACAGTTTATGATATTCTTTTTCGCTTGTCCTAGCAATACCTTTGTTGCAAAGGAAATGTCAATCCTCTAGCGCACACGCACACTGGTTCATTATTTGTCTCTTATCTCGATGGTCCTTGGTGCCTGATCATGATCACCCCTTTCTCTTACCTTGACAGTGACACGTTTGTTGCCAAACCAATTTTTGCTTAAGAGTCACCCTTGTACACTCTAACGAAAGGGTCTGCCTAATCTCTTTGGTTTAACTGGTGGCTTTCCATGACCACACTCTACTAATCTTATTAGCTTGACTTGTGGCTCTCCATAGCCACACCATTATCGCCTTCATCGAGAGCTTGAGAAGTTCACTCCTCTTGGTTCATCCGAATAGCACCAAGTCTCAACACACCATTAGAGTCCTCAACGTGCTGATTGCTACCATTATTCTTGTCATTGGACTCCTTATAAGTCTCTACAATGGCTACAAGCTTCTTTTATTATGGTCTATCCCTAGGTATATGTGACCCTGAACACAAGAAGTGGTTAAAGGTAATAGCCTTCTTACCTTTATCCTTATCAGGCTCTTCGACCCTTGCATTGTGATGTCGTGGCTTTTCCTCAACCTCATCCTCTAATGAAGAGCAGTTACTCTTGTCTCCCCCACTTAAGCTGCTACCCCTAGGCTTAAGAAACTTGGTATATTGATGCTTAACCAACGATTTGGCAACTGTAATTGCTTGACTCAAGTTTTGGACCTTACGCTACTTTAGCTCGATACTTGCCCATGACTTTAACCAGTCAAAGAAGTATAAGAAGGCTTCTTGCTTGGCTATGCTGGGAACCATAAGTGATAGTTCCAAGAACTCTCAATAATAGTCTCACACTCTTCCTTTATGAGTGAATGGGTGATGCTTTACCTGAGCTTTTTCTTTTGCATACTCTAACTTAAACTATCTTATTAGTTCGCTCATAAACTGATCCCATGTGGTGATTGCAGTGTACCCAAACTGCATGCTATTGTACCTTCGATGCCACCATAACAAGGCCACATTAGTTAAGTACATGATAGCATGCTTACCATGGCTTCCTTCACTGTACTAACCACTATGAAGTATACCCTATGCCCCACATGAAGTTGTCAACTTCTTTAGTTGAGCAACTTCTAACAAATGGCTTTGGCTTAGGACTTTCACCCTAGGTCCTAAACTTTGTTTGCAACTTTCCAACCCAAAATACAACAAATTCTTGCTTGAGTTGCTCTAGTTCTTCTTATAAGGCTACCACTTGAGCTTTTAGAGCTTCATTTTGTTGTGTAAGCACTTCTATCTCTCGAGTCAAGACATAATGCATCTCTTTTTTAAGCTTTTCCTATGCCAAGTCCAGCTGTTGGATGCAATCCTCAGTGTCTTTAAACTGATCCTTCAAATCTCTCATGGCTAACTTTCATTTTGCCAGTCGAGAAGCCATGGATGATAATAGATCCTTCGAATCGGTCTTTTTCTCTTTGCTTATAGGTGGGTTGCCCTCTTGCACTTCACTTATGCACTCCACTTGAAAGTTACTAGCCATGCTTTTTCATGTGCATCATAATTACAAAACTTGGACTAAGAACTTCCCATAATTTACTTAGGAGCACCCACACGTATTTATGCCCCACTCTTGGCATTGACAACCAGTAATCGCCCACACAATACTTCCCATTGCAAGTTTATAGCACAACTGACACACTAACACACAAGCTACTCGTGCACTCAAACTGACACCAACACTGATCGTAACCAAGGTTTGAAACTTACTCTGATACTAACTCTAGTTAGAAATAGCACTGATACCAACTATCATGGGCTGGGAGCTTAAGCCTAGCTACCATGCAACCTTAGGTGGGAAACTATTATTTATATTCCTAAGTTAGTCTTTAAACCGACTAGGTGCCATACACTAATCGATTATGCCATTCACTTATGCTGGAACTCAACTAACCTCCTACGAGTTTAGGAAAAAGCTAGAAAGGAAATGGTTAAGGCAATAGTAGTTTATTTACTTGATGGGGATGTACACTTATTCTTGGAACACAGCCCCTTATGTGTTCTCTACAAAGGCTCTCAAAGACTATGTTGCTAATGCTTACATTCCTGCTTCTCTATGTTCACTTGGTTATGGCTTATGTATAAATAAGGGGAAGGTTCTCCTATTTATAATTGAGCCCCTTTGGTACTAATGGTTATAATGAATCCAAGTGTATGGCTATTAAGGGCCTTCTAGATAGTTTTAAGGTTTCTAAGCTTTAACAAAGTTAGCTAACGCTTTTCTAGAGATACATCGATTTTAGGCTCCATGCTTGATTCATCGAATTGTTGACATGCCATCATCTTTAATCTCCCTCATGTGGTCATCGTACCCTAGAGGCACAATCGGGATCTTATGCTGCATACCTAAATCAATTGAAACTGGATGTCTTAGCATCCCTTATCCGTCTTATGTCCTTAGGGGCTATGGGTTGACCTCAATCATACCTCATGTCCCAAGTATGCCACCCAAACCTGTGTGGCCACATTGGTGCAATAGTGTTCGATCAAGCTCTTAGATGCGAAATGTTTTATGGGCATAGGATTTTACATGCTCAACATGCATAACACTTGTGCTTCATGTTGGCTTTCTTTGTTGCTTTATCAGTGTATTTAGGTCCATGAGGTGCTAACATCCTAAAAGAATGCTATGTGGTTGATCCTACCAGTGTCAAAAGTTTGTCTTAAAGATTAAGCCATGCATGTGTAAGTATTTGCTAATTCAAACTATGAAACTACAAATGGCTCATTAAATCAATTATAGTTTGTTTAATGGTATCTACTACTCAAATGACCATAGTAATTCTAGAGCTAATACGTGTAACAAACCCTAACTTCTAGAAGGGATGCATTTATTAGATAAAAGGTTGACACGGGCTTTAACCATTGCTCTAATGATTCATAATAACTCAATAAATTGTGCGGCCTTTATGCCGGTGATGCATTATTCAAATTTTTACCTTATCAACTTTCGATGGTAGGATAGTGGCCTACCATGGTGGTGACGGGTAGCAGAGAATTAGGGTTCAATCCGAAGAGAGATCCTAAGAAACAGCTAGCAAATCTAAAGAAGGTAGCAAGTGTGCAAATTACCCAATCCTGACATGGGGTGGTAGTCACAATAAATAATAATATCGGGCTCTATGAGTTCGGTAATTGAAATGAGTACAATCTAAATCCCTTAATAAGCATCCATTGGAGGGCAAGTCTAGTGCCAGTAGCTATGGTAATTCCAGTTGTTGCAGTTAAAAAGCTCATGGTCAAAATTAGGGTTGGGTCATCTGGCCTACCCACAGTGAGCATCGATCTACTGATCCCTTTGATAGAGATGTGCTCATAGCCTTAACTGGTCAGGTCATTCCTCTAGTGCTGCTATTTTGAAAAAAATAGAGTGCTCAAAGTAGGCCTGTACTTGTATACATTAGCATAAGATAACATTATAGGATTTCTATATATGGTGGCCTTTGAGATCAAAGTAATAATTAACAAGGATAGTCGGGGGCATTCGTATTTCATAGTCAGAGATGAAATTTTTGGATTTATGAAAGATGAACAATTGTGAAAGCATTTATCAAAGATGTTTTCATTAATCAAAAATAAAAGTTACAAGCTTGAAGATGATTAGATATCATCCTAGTCTCAACCATAAATGATGTCGACCAAGGACCGATGGATGTTACTTTCAAGACTCCGTCGACACCTTATGAGAAATCAAAGTCTTTGGGTTCTGGGGAGAGTATGGTTACAAGGCTAAAACTTAAAGGAATTGATGGAAGGGCACCACCAAGAGTGCAACCTATGGCTTAATTTGAATCAATATAGGGAAACTTACCAGGTTTAGACATAGTAAAGATTGATAGACTAAGAGCACTTTCTTGATTCTATGGAAGGTGGTGCATGGTAGTTCTTAGTTAGTGGAGTGATTTGTCTAGTTAAATCAATTAATGAACAAGACCTCAGCTTGCTAACTAGCTATATGGAGGTGATCCTTTGTGGCTAGCTTCTTAAAGGGACTATGGCTACTTAAGCTAAGGAAGTTCAAGGCAATAACAGGTTTATGATGCCCTTAGATGTTCTGGGTTGCAAGTGTGCTATATTGATGTATTCAATGAGTCTATAGCCTTGGCTGATAGGTTTGGGTAATCTTTGAAATTTCATCATGGGATAGTAAATGCAAGTCATCAGCTCATGTTAACTACATCCTTGCCCTTTTTACACACCGCCCATCCTACTGATTGAATGTCTAGTGAAGTGTTTGGATCATGGTGACGTGGATGGTTTGCTACCTACGACATCATGGGAAGTCCACTGAACCTTATCATTTAGAAGAGAGAGAGGTTGTAACCATGTTTATGTAGGTGAACCTAGGGAAATATCATTGTTGAAACTTGCTTAACGAATGACCCACAAATGTGTTAATGAAACACTGATAGGGCAAGCGTGCCTTCATGCCCTGAGCCTCTTCTAGCCTTGGGCTTGTGCGATGGTCAATTTGTTTTGCCTCTTGAGTGGGCAAAATGATTAGTATCATCGTTTGTGGCCAAATAATGAGCCCTCGATTCATATCGCGCTAAGGAACTAGAATGAAAAAGAGCGCATGTGATGTTGCAATCCCTTTCGCAGTATGTTTGCAAGTGGCACCGTGACTCTTTTTGTCATAAAAAACCAAAATGACTTTCAGCAATAGATATCTTAGGTCTCACATTGATGAAGAACATAGCAAAATGTTATACTTGGTGAGAATTGCAAAATCCCATGTGTAGAAAAATTCTTGTATTTTTGTTAGCATTCACAAAAACATTCAGCTAAAAAATCAGTGTAGAAGATTTTGTGGCCATTTGAAAAAAGTGTCCCCATTTCAGACACTTGAATGGCTACTGACTGTGAACCATAAAAGCTTTGATGCTCGTTAAGGGGTTGTGAGTTATTAAGATTCATTGGGGGATAAAGGGCCAATATAAGGGCCAAGGACCAGCACTTATCACATATCATGTGTGCACACCCCCTGGCCCCCCACCTTTAATCGTCGAAAGCTTCATTGCTGTTGTTCAATTTTTTGATGATGCTATGGTGATTAGAGTATTGATTAATAGGGATAGTCAAGGACATTCGTATTTCATAGTCAAATGTGAAATTCTTGGATTTATGAAAGATGAACAACTATAAAAGCATTTGCCAAGGATGTTTTCATTAATCAAGAATGAAAGTTGAAGGCTCAAAGATGATTAGATACTGTCTTAGTCTTAACCATAAATGATGCTAAACAATGGTCAATGGATGCTACATTTAGGACTCCTCTAACAGCTTATAAGAAATTAAAGTCTTTGGGTTTCAGGTGGAGTATGGTCATAAGGTTGAAGCTTAAAGGAATTGATGAAAGGGCACCACTAGTAGTGGAGCTTATGGCTTAATTTGACTCAACACATGGAAACTTACCAAGTCTAGACATACTAAGGATTGATAGATTAAGAGCTCTTTTTTTATTTTATGGGTGGTAGTGCATGGCCATTCTTAGTTAGTGGAGCGATTTGTTTGTTTAATTCAATTAACGAACGAGACCTTAGCCTACTAACTAGCTATGTGAAGGTGAACCTTTATGGCTAGCTTTTTAGAATGACTATGGCTTTTTAGGGTAAGGAAGTTTGAGGCAATAACAAGTCTATGATACCCTTAGATATTTTGGGCCCGCACGCATAATACACTAATGTATTCAATGTCTCTATAGACTTGGCTAATAAGGCTTGGTAATTTTTGAAATTTCATCATGATAAGGATAGATCATTACCATTGTTGGTCTTCAATGAGGAATTCCTAGTAAGCGTGAGTCATCAGCTTGCATTAACTACATCCCTACCCTTTGTACACATCACCTATCACTCCTACCAATTGAATGGTCCATGAAATGTTCAAATTATGGCAACGTGGATGGTTTGTTGCCTATGACATCATGAGAAGTCCACTAAACTTTATCATTTAGAGGAAGGAGAAGTCATAACAAGGTTTTCATAGGTGAACTTGTGGAAAGATCATTGTTGAAACTTGCTTAATGAATGACGTGAATATCTTAACAAAACATCGATGGGGCGAGGTAGCCTTCGTACCCCAAGGCTCTTTCAGTTGTGGGTGTGCACGATGGTCACTTTGTTTTACCTGTCGAATGAGCAAAACAATTAGTCTCATCACTTTTGGTCGAATAACGAATCCCCAGCATAAATCGGACCAAGGGATCAAAATGAAAAAGAGCATGTCTACCATTATCATCAGTTCCCATTGCATGCATGGGTGGCACCGTGACTCATTTTGTCATGAAAAACTAAAACAACTCTCAACAATAGATATCTCAACTCTCGCATCAATGAAGAACATAGTGAAATATGATACTTGGTGTGAATTGCAGAATCCCATGAGCCATCGAGTCTTTGAATGCAAGTTTCAGCCCAAGCCATTAGGCCAAGGGCCTGATTGCCTGGGTGTCATGCATCATCACCCCCTCTAACCCCCCACCCATTGAGTTTCAGGTGAGGGGGCAAAAAATGGCCTTTTATGATCTCATCGGTTGTTATTGGCCCAAAAGTGAGTCCCCGATAATGATAGTGCTGTGATCATTACTGGTAAAGCTCCCAGCATGCATTGTCTCTAATGAGGTATCAAAGAGCGGTGAAAGTCCCGTTATGCCTAGACCCTATCACACCATGAGGCACTATCTGCGAGTCGAGTTGTTTAGAAATGTAGCTCTAATCAGGTAGTAAATTCTATCCAAGGCTAAATACAAGGAAGAGACTAATAATGAACAAGTATCATGAGGGAAAGATGAAAGGGACTTTAAAAAAAGAGTTAAAAAGTGCATGAAATTATTGGTAGAAAAGTAGATGGGGGCTAGGGATGCACCTCAGTTGGATGTGGAATGGTAAGAGCTGGTCCACCAATCAACTTGGGGTATGGATTGATGCATATCATGGCAATGGCCTAAGCTCAAACTTTTTATATGCTTACAGAGACGTTGTCGCCACTATCATGGAATGCAACACATGCCATCTAGATGTGTGTCAACCCACATGTGCTTCTGAGGTCAACCTACAAGCTCCCCATCTAGCCAATCTTGAAACATGAACCAAGGAGTCTGACATGTGTGCAAGTCAATGAGCTAGAAAACCCATAAGGCATAAGGAAACTAATTGGCAAGATCCCTTGTAAGTGCACTACCAACCAAACTTGATCTTTTGAATTGCGCCTGAGTGAGGCAAAGGCAGAGGAAACTCTGGTGGAGGCCTGTAGCAATACTAACATGCAAATCATTTGTCTGACTTCGGTATAGGGTGAAAAACTAATTGAAATGTCTAGTAGCTAGCTCCCTCTAAAGTTTCTCTCATGATAGCTGGAGCCCTTAGCAAGTTCTATCAAGTAAAGCCAATGATTAGAGGCATCATAAGTGCAACACCCTTGACCTCTTCTTAAACTTAAAATAGGTAAGAAGGTGAGGCTACTTCATGAAGCCGCTCCATGGAATCATGAGCTCCTAGTGGGCCATTTTGTTAAGCAGAACTGGTGATGTAGGATGAACTAGAAGCTAGATTACGATGCCTAACTGCATGTTAACCTAGAACCCACAAAGGGTGTCGGTCAATTAAGATAATAGGATAGTGGTAATAAAAGTCAAAATCCACTAAGGAGTGTATAATAACTCACCTGCCAAATCAACTAGCTCTAAAAATGGATGGTGCTTAAGCACACGACCTATATATGGCTGTTAGGGCAAGGGCCAGGACCTAATGAATAGCAAGGTGTAAAGGCAGTGCAAAACCCAAAGCATAACCAGAGCGACCATCAGTATATATCTTGGTGGTAGTAGCAAATATTCAAATAAGAAATTTGAAGGCCGAAGAAGGGAAAAGTTCAATGTAAATGGCACTTGCACATGGGTTAGTCGATCCTAAAAGATAGGGAAAGGTCATCCGATAGCACATCCAGCACAAGCTTCAAAAAGGAATCAAGCTAAAATTCTTAAACCAAGATGCGGTGACTAATGGCAATGTTAAGAAGTTTGAAGATGTTGGTGGAGGCCTCGGGAAGAGTTATCTTTTTTATTTAATGGCTTGCCTACCCTGAAAATGGCTCAACCAAAGGTAGGGTCCAACAACCAAAAGAGCACTACACATTGCATGGTGTATAATGAGCCCCTGCCGACCTTTGAAAATCTAGAGAACCAACTACGATCTATGCCCAATCATACTCATAATCGCATCAGGTCTCTAAGGTGAACAACCTCTGGTCAATGAACCAATATAGGTAAAGGATGTCGGTAAAATGGATTTGTAACCTTGAGAAAAATGTTGGCTCTAAAGGCTAGGCATGGGGGTCACAATCCTGAACCCATCGGCTACTATTACAATGAGAATGGGTCATCACATGCCAACTAGGGGATAGACTTGGAATGGCTCCCTTGGGGGTCTTTCCTAGATGACGAATAGTCGACTCAGAACTGTTATGAATAAGGGGAATCCAACTATTTAATTAAAACAAAACATTGCAATGGTCCCTATGGATGCTCACTCAATGTGATTTTTGCCCAGTGCTTTGAATGTCAAAGTGAAGAAATTCAACCAAGTGCAGGTAAATAGCGTGAGTAACTATGACTCTCTTAGGGTAACCAAATGCCTCGTCATCTAATTAGTGATGTGCATAAATGGATTAATGAGATTCCCACTATCCCTATTTATTATCTAACAAAACAACAACTAAGGGGATGAGCTTGGCAAAGTCCAACTTTGTGAAATGACTTGAGAGGTATAGGATAAGTGGGAGCCCTTGGACAAAATTGAAATATCACAACTTTTAACATTATTTTACTTATTCGATGAATCAGAGATGGGACATGACCCTTTCTTTTGGAACCAAAATTGCCCTTGGTCGATCAATCCAAGCAGACGACCTTGTTAGGTGGGGAGTTTGGCTAAGGTAGCACATTTGTTAAAAGATAATGTGGGTGTCCTAAGATGAGCTCAACAATAATAGAAATCTTGTATGGAACAAAAAAGTAAAAGGTTATTTGATTATATTTTTCAGTACAAATACGAATCATAAAAGTGTGGCCTATCGATCCTTTAGATCTTTAAAATTTGAAGCTAGAGGTGTTAGAAAAGTTACCAGAGGGATAATTGGCTTATGATAACCAAGCATTCATAGCGACATTGTTTTTTGATTCTTTGATGTTGGCTCTTCCTTTCATTGTGAAGCAAAATTCACCAAGTGTTAGATTGTTCACTCACACCACTAGGAAACATGAGCTAGGTTTAGACTACCATGAGATAGGTTAGTTTTACCCTATTGATGGTAGCGTTACACCTAGTATGAGAGGAACCATTGATTCGCATAATTGGTCATCATGTTTGCTTGAAAAGCTAGTAGTCTAAAGCTACCATGCACTAGATTATGACTAAACACCTCTAAGTTAGAATCTAGGCTAGAAATAATGCACACACCTATCGCCCAATTGCCAACCTTAGTAGGGGCCCATGGCCCTCAATGGCACATGTTGTAGGTGTAGCCCTTATGGTGGACAAGCCATATGGGCCTCCTTAAGGCTCATTCCCATGGAGTGGTGGGTAAAATCCTTTACAGATGGCTTAAATATGTGACAAGGTATTGTAAGTGGTAAAGTGACCTTGCTACCATGATCTACTAAGATTCAGCCCTTCGTCGCTTCGATTCATCCGTCCCTCACTTCACACCCACCAAAGTCCACTCACTTTATTTTTTACACTGCATACCTCTGGGTTGGGGATGAATGGTGTTCCCTATTACAATCGATTTGGCTGGGTGATGACATCTCTCCCTTAGAAGTCCAAGTAAACAACAACCAAATGCCCTTGGTATTTGTTATAGGGAATGGTTTGCCCTTGGTACACACAATGGCCCTTAATGCAAGTTGTTACCTCAAACACCATCGATAACATGTGGCCCTTGGTTGGTACAGGCAATCACATCAAACATAATCGACAGATGCTAGCCCATTGTTACCTTGGACACCATATATAGATGCTAGGCCATGGTGTGGGATGTTGACTCAAACACTATCGCCAGATGCTGGCACTTTATGTGAGCACTTACCTTAACCATCGTTAGTGCAAATGGGCCCTTGGTGTAGGTTGTTGCCTTGAACACCTCTTTGGTAGATGTTGGCACTTGGTACGGCATGTGTATCGTGACCCTTCCACCTAAGGCACTTGTTTGCCCCTCGATCACCATCAGCACCAAATGGTGCTTGGTGCATATGTCACAGGCGATCTTAAGCCAAACCCATGTGACCTTGGATAGGGAATTGACTCCATTTGCTAGAGGTGTAAATGATACATTAGTACTCACCAGCTATTTGGGTCCAACTCAAACAAAATTCAAATTTGGCTTGGTTATTATCGAGTCAAGCTCAAACTTGAATAGCTAGACTTATTAATCAAGCCAAGTTCGATCATTCTTAATCCTAACTTGAGTAGCTCATGAGCCTAATTGACCTTTTATATTTTAATATATTTTAATTATTTTAATTAATAAAATATCTTGAACTCGAGTTTGAGCTCAAGCACAGCTAATTGAGCTTTTGTTAAATAAAAGAATCAAGCCTAATCGAGCAAGCTCGAGTAGCTTAAATTCTATCTTAAGTCAAAATTGAGCTAAAAAATATAACTCAATCGAGTTTGAGCTTCAAATTTTGAGTCAAGCTCGAGTCAAGTTTTGAGTTTTGAATTTCGAGTCAAGCTTAAGCTCAAGCTTAATGCTATATTAGCTTAAACTCGATCGATTACATCTTATTGTCTACCTAAGTCAGCATACTAAACACAAGTGCTTAGCATAATTCTAGCTTGTCAAAGATTATGCTGCAGTGCTGGGCCTTCTAGAAGCCCACAAATATTGATCCTCCCAGGACTATGTTTAGGTGTGTTTGTACCTTGGTCTAACCATACACCCGTACCTAGGTCTGACTATGTGTCTGTGCATCACTCACCAGCTCCTGCACCTTGGCTTAGCTCAATTCTATTAAACTTCAATACTATGCCTGAGCCTTTAGAATCTTGATCACTACCCATACCACTGTTTTGGGCTAGTTCCCAATAACCTGGGCCTCCAATAGGCCTTAAGGCTTGGTCCCCATAGATGTTAGACCCTATCCCACTAGAACTAGAATTATTTCTAGACTCGAAGAGAACCCCTAAGCCTAGACCAGTTTATAGATCGTAACACATGCACAAGCCTTGACCACCTTCAGAACATGTGGGGTAGTGGACTTGGCACATGCTAGCCCTTTATACGGGCAGTTACCTCAAACAGCATCGGCACATGCTAGGCTATACACCATATGCAGGTATCCTGGGCCTAGGCCATGCACCATGCACCATGCACACTAAGATCGGGTAGTAGGTGAGCTCAGGCACATCTTTATATTTCTACAGTGCCAATGCCATTTTTATGGCTTGTAAATTCATATAAGCGCTCACCAATGCCCCCATCTGGGCCTAGCTCAATTGTGCCTAACTTGAACATTATGTCTGAGCCTCTATAGTCTTGATCACTGACCATACCACTATTCTAGGCTAGTTCCCCATGACTTGGGCTTCCAGTAGGTCTCAAGGCTTGGTCTCCCTACTTGTCGAACCCTATCCTGCTAGAACTAGATTTGTTCCTTGACTTGGAAAGAACCCTTAAGCTTAGACTAGCTTGTGAATCGTGACATATACACATTCTTTAACCACCATTGGGACATGTTATCCCTTGGTCTAGACACATGCTTCAACCACCATTAGCACATGCTGGCCCTTTATGTGGGTAGTTCCATTGAAAACCATCAGTACATGCTGGGTCAAGCACTACATGTGGGTATCCTAGGCCTTAGCCATGTACCACGCATACCATGACCAGGTAGTAGGTGGGTTTAACCACATCTTCATATTTTTGCTAAGCTAATGCCATTTTTATGACTTGTAAATTCATATAAGCACTTACCAGGGCTCACACTTAGGCTTGACTCAACTTTGTCGAACATGAGCACCATGCCTAAACCTTTAGAGTCTTGATCACTACCCATACCATTGTTTTGGGCTAGTTCCCCATGACCTGGGCCTCTAATATGCCTCAAGGCCTAGTTCCTCTAGCTATCGAAACCTGTCCCACTAGAATTGGAACTATTTCTCAACTTAGGGAGAACCCTTAGGCCTAAACTATTCCTCAACTGACCATGACACATGCACATGCACATGCACATGCCTTGACCACCATCGGCACCTAATGAACCATGGTGCATGCACATGCCTCGACCATCATCAAGACATGTTGGCCTTTGGTCTTGATATCAACCAACATCAGCATATGTTAGCCTTTGGTGTAGGTTGTTGCCTCAAACACCATCGCTAAATGTTGGCACTTAGTGCAGCATGTATACCATGACCCTATCACCACTCTTCAATCCCTTTCAAGGCACTTGTTTGCCCCTTGAGTGCCATCAGCACCAAATGACACATGGTGCATGTGTCATGGGCTCTAATCTTAAGCCAAACTCTATGTGACCATAGACATGTAATTGACTCTATGTGCCTAAGTCAACCTACAAAACATAAGTGCTTAGTATAATTCTAGCTTGTCAAAGATTGTGCTGCAATACTTGGCCTTCTAAAAGCCCCCAAATTTGATCCTCCTAGGACTGTGTTCAAGCATGCCCACACTTGGGTTTGACCGTGCACCCATACCTCAATCATCAGTGCCCTCACTTAGGTTTAGCTGTGTACCTACATATCACTCACCAATAACTGCACTTGGGCTTGGCTTAATTCTACCAAACTTGAACACTATGCCTAAGCCTTTAGAGTCCTAATTGCTGCCCATACCATTGTTCTGTGCTAATTCCCCATGACTTGGGCCTCCAATAAGGCTCAAGCCTAGTCCCCTTAAATGTCAGACCTTATCCTATTAGAACTAGAATTTCTCATTGACTCAAAAAGAACCCTTAGGCCTAGAAAAACTTGTAGACCATGACACATGCACATGCCTCAACCACCATCAACATCAAATGACCCTCGATGCATGTGTCACAGATCACATAAAAGTTTAAGACCAAGAGGGTCATGTGATAAGACTTGCTTATGATGATATGGGCAATGAACTAGGAAGGATTGAAACAGAGGTTGTTAAAGCACTTACTTTACCGAAGTGTGTGGGTTAAGCCAAGGCCAGAGTGTAGGAGTGCACTCAAGGTAAGTTACACAGTGATAGGGATGAAGGCTACTCATTGGAAGTTTTTAGAAAGCCTTAAGATGTGGCACAAATAGTCAGGCACAAAAAGGCTTAGAGCCACCTGGAGATAGGCTAGGCTTGCAGACATGAAAACTTTTAGATCAACCTGGAGATCAGCCAAATGGGTAGGCATGAAAGGGCTAAAAAAGCTTGGAGGCAAACGAGGTGTGAGGGCACTGAAGGTTCCAGAAAGATTAGGCAAATGCACAGTGATGGGCACTATAGAGCTTAGATGAAGAAACCTTTAAAAGCTCTAGTTGTAGGCAAAGTGGCACCAAATGGAGAAGGCTCTGAAACCAGCTAGGCATGAGCACTCAAGGGAAGTGCTTGAACTTTTCCAAACCAAGGGGCTCAATAGGGAAACTGAAACTAGCAGATCTTTAAAAGGCCTTAGCCAACCTTATTAGAGCCTGGACACCCTATAACTGTCTAGAAGGCCTTTAATGGACATACACTTGGATTCATTCTAACCACAAATGCTAAGGGGGCTCAAGTATAAATTGGCGAGTCTCCCCCTGATTTGTACATAAGCCATAATCAAGTGACAATAAGAGAAGCAAGAGTATAAAACATTAGGGACTTAGGCCTTAAGAGCCTTTGTAGAGAACACATAAGGACTATGTTCGAAGAGTAAGTGTACATACCCCATCAAGTAAATAAACTACTCTTGCCTTAACCATTTCCTTCCTAGCTTTCTCTTAAACTCGTAGGAGGTTTGTCAAGTTTCAACACAAGTGCATAGCATAAAGAGTCGATTAAGGGCTGACTTAGGCATACAGACGATAGTTTCCTACCTGAGGCCATACAGTAGCTAGGCATGTAGATGGTAGTTTTTTGGGCTATGCACCATGCAAACCAAGATCAGAGAGTAGGTAGGTTTAGGCACATCTTTATATTTTTGCCATGGCTATGCCATTTTTATGGCTTGTAAATTCATATAATGGTCTCTTAAGCCTTCATAGGAAGTTTCATGGCAAGATGAACCATTTTCTATTTTTCATGATTTTTAAAATTTTTACGGTTTAGGATTTTTTGAAATTATTTTAAAAGTTTTGGCCTAAAATTTGGTATACATGATCTTTGTATTTTTGTTGGTATCTACAAAAAAGTTCAACTAAAAAATCAAAGTATGGAAGATTTTGTGGCCATTTGAAAAAAGCATCCCCATTTCAAACATTTGAATTGTTATTAGATGTGAACTTGTAAAAGCTCTTATGCTTATTAAGGGGGGAGAGTTGTCTAGGTTCCTTGGGGGATAAGGGGCCAATATAAGGGCTGAGGACAGCACCCATCGCATATCATGCACTCACCCTCTAGCCCATCACCCCTAATTATTAGAACCCTCAATGTCACTGATCAGGTTCTCTAATGATGCTCTAGTGATATAGGCAAAAGAATGTACTGCCAGCACATGCCTAGGCCCAACATGTGCATCGTGGCCTAAAGTCAAACTTTGGCCAAGGCCTTAACCATCAATAGTACATGCTACTACATGGTATGGGCACATGCCTTAACCATCACCAGTATAAGTTGGCCCATGGTACGGGCACTTGCCTTGATCACCGTTAGCATAAGCTGGCCTTTGGTGTAGGTACATGCATCGATCTGGCCCTTGGTGCAGACACATACCTCGATTAGCATTGGCATAATTTAGACTTGGTACAAACATATTCTTCGATCAGTATCAGCACAGGATGGCCGTTGGTGCGAGTAGTTACCTCGAGCACTATCGGCAAACGTTGGGCCTTGGTACGGACACATGCCTCGACCACTATTGGCACCTATGGACCCTTAATGTAGGATATGCCTATTTGAAAAAGTGTCTCCATTTCAGACACTTTAATGTCTACTATTAAAATATTTGTAAAATCTCTCATGCTTTTTAGAGGGTGATTGTTTGGGCCTCTTTTTCCTCCCCATGAAGGGAAAAAGTGTGCATGATGAGCTTGTCATTACATATATTCATGACAACATCCTTGGAGCAAAATCCAAGCCATGCATGCCTTCTAGCTGTGTTGTTAGGTGACTGGTTACTCTGGTGACCTGCAACCATCCATCACCCTAATCGATTAGCATGCATGAGAAAAAGGCTTAGCTATGCCAAGTTCATACCCATGCCTACAGTTGATGTTGCCCTAAACCCTAGACCAAGCCCCTAAATTGGGCAATGGCTCTTTAAGGTGGTACAAGCAGAAGTGCTGGTTGCAAGCTTGGTCTAGCCAAGTCTTTTAGGTATCTAGCAACCTCGTGGTCCCTTCTCATCAACCATAAAAATGCCTTAGCCTAGCCAAGCCAATGCATGTGTCATGGGTAGGGGGCTAAAGTTTAGCACTCGTGCAGCCTTAGGTTGGAAACTACCATCCATCTACCTAAGTTGGCCTTTTTTTCCAACTTTGTGTTAAACGCTTATGTTGTGCACTCCATTGGCTCTATAGCAGCTTGAGAGAAAGCTAGGAATGAGAGTTAAAGCAATTGTATTTCTATTTACTTGACACTATGTATAACTACTCATTATCCTCACAATGACTCTTACGTCTATCCTCAAGTCTCTATGTATGGCTAAGTTTAAAACTTGGTTTTTTTAACTTCTCCCTTGTTGTTGCTAACTTCTTACAAATGAAAGGAAAGACCCTTATTTATACTTAAGTCTCCCTAGCACATATGGCCTTTATTGATCCAAGTGTGTGTATGCCTTTAGTCCATTACATAGTCTTTAGACACTTCCTAGGTTGGCTAAGGCCTTTGCAAAATCTAGCTGGTTATAGGCTCCTTGTTGAGCCTCATGTTTGGAAGTATCTGGGCATACTAGTTGAGTGCCCATGCCTAGCGGGTTCTAGAACATTCCTTATTTAATCATTGTTCTACTCAAAGCTAAGGCTTTCCAAAGCTTCTTCATCTGGGCACTACAGTACCTATTACTGTTCCTACATATGGCCCTTCTAGAACCTTTAATGGCCATGCACGTGGCCTACCTCTAGGCTTCTCTAGACTTTTCTACACTTGTGTGCCTAGCCTGTCTCTAGGCTAATCTAGAGCCTTTTGTGCCTACCTTCTCATGCCACTCTTCTGGGGTATTCTAGATCTTTCTAATAAGTAGTCCCTATTCTCGGTACTAGGCTACTCACCTCACCATACTCTTGCACCTTAGCCTAGGCCTTAGCTTGCTTATTGAGCCTAGTATGTGCCCTTAAGACCTTGGTCTCAATCCTTCTAGGTCTTTCACCTACACTAACTTGAAAAAGTTGAGTCTATCAACTAACTTGGCTTAGAACTTTATGCGCAGACCATAACATTCTCTCGCACTTGTCAGATTAATGTCCCACTCTTGTCTTAATGGTCTTTGGCACATAATGGTTTTTGGTACATGATGGTTCTTAGTACAACATCATAGTCATCCCTTGTTCTGGTCATAATCCCAATATGGCTCCTATGAAACCAATGCTTGTCAAATTAAGTAGTGCCTTAGTTGGTGATGCGCCATTACCCTTTCTTCATGCTCAATTGGCCCTTTAGGGCATGTAGCACTTGCATCACATAGGCTTCTGTGATCCTAGCTTATTGAACCATGCAATGCCTCTATGCCTAACATACCATTACCCTCTTTTTGTGCTCAATTGGCCTTTTGGGACATGTAGTACTTGCATCACATAGGCTTCTGTGATCCTAGCTTGTTGAACCATGCAACACCTCTATGCCTAACATGCCATTACCCTCTTCTTTACACCATGGGGTCCTTACCCTCTTCTCGCACTCAATGGGCCTTTTTAGGTGTACAGTGCACAAGTTTAGGGTGTCCATGCTCATGTCTAGGCCATTACCCTTTCTTCAACAAACCATCCATCTTCAGGGCCGGTGTCACCTATGCCTCCACCTTAATAAGGCAACATCAGTAAGATACATCAAAGCGGTGCTTACCTTAGTAGCATCGTCCTGTATACTCATGGCTTACAAGTACTACTCCATCCTCCATAGATAATTGTCTACTTTCTTGGCTATCCTAGTCCCCTTAAACTCTTTGGGCTTAGGAATCTCCACACAAGTCTTAAACACTCCAATAATCATGCCATTCCCAATGGCTGTCTTGCAAGCAGCAAACTCCCCCTTAAGCTCTTTCATCTCTTTGTGCATGGTCTCCACCTGGGCCTCCAAGGCTTTATTCCTCTAGGTGATCATGTCAATGGCCTCATTCAGAGTCACTTGTAACTCTCTTTTAAGCTCTTATTCTATAAAGTCCAATGCCTCGATGTGAGTCTCAACCTCGTCAAGCTTTTCCTTCACATCGCCCACTGTTACCTCCACCTTAGATAGCTTCCTATCCATGGTAGACTAGATGTCCCTCAAACTAGCTTTCTTTCCCCTTCCATAGCCTTAATCCTGGGCCTCTAGTTGTTGGCTAGCAACATTACTCTAGGATGTCATTTCTACAAATGCCTTGAGTGTGATCTAAACATCACCGAATAGAACCTACTCTGATACCAACTATCATAGGCTTGGACCTTTAAACCGAAATCCATGCTTAGACTAAGAATAAGCTCCTTATGTCTAAGTCAGCTTATGAACCAAGCATGCAGGCACTAGACTAACTAGAAAGGCAGAATATGCAAGTTTGAGAAAATAAGAGAATGTTGGAATATGTTGTCTATTACTGTAGACAAAATGTGTATGATGATGTACAACTAAGGGTGGGGTGACCCTCTATTTATAGTTGAGGCCTTAGTACTAATTATGGCTACTTCTAAAGTCAAAAGATTATATGATTCCAAGAATTAAGGGATTTACACATTAATACACAGATTAAACCTTGATTCTAAGGACCCCCTCCTGATTCTTAAGGTTGACTAGATCCTCCCACTGAATGCTACCAATCCTGGATGCCTCTAGAAGATTCTGGATCTGCCAATCTCCCCTGGGTCCACCTAGGTGCGGTGCAGGCATGTTGCAGGCTTGGTCCTGGCTGGGTGTTCTGGACATTTCTCCCATGCTTATTGCGCCAACCCCTACAACTATCCCTAGTGCTTGAGCCTATTAATATTTAAACAATTAATAAGTAAAAGATTTAAAAAATAAATCTGTGTATCGAATAAGTTTAAACAATTATGATTATTTTAAAAATTATTTATTTTAAATCGTTATGACTTTTAGTTTTCTCATATAACAATTGTTTTTGTTCATACAAGCTTATTTAGATTAAAATAATATTAATTTATTAATATTTCGACAATTAATAAGAAAAAAAATTTTAAATAAATATGTTTACCAAACAAGTTCAAATTGTCACAACTATTTGAGTAATTATTTATTTCAAATCGTTCTGACCTTCTGTTTTGCCATAAAACAATTGTATCAGTTCATATAAACTTATTCAAAATAAAATAATACTAATTTATTAATATTCCCAAAATTAATGAGTAAGAGATTTAAAAAATGAATTTATTTATCGTACAAGTTCAAATAGTTATAACTAATTGAACAATTATCTATTTCAAATCATTATGACCTTTTGTTTTGTCATAAAACAATTATTTTTGTTCATTCAAGCTTATTTCAAATAAAATAATATAAATTTATTAATATTTCAAAAATTACTAAGGAAATTTAAAAAATAAATCTATTTTCTGAGCACATTCAAATAGTTATAACTATTTGAACAACTATCTATTTCAAATAGCTATGACCTTTTGTTTTGTCATAAACCAATTGTTTTTGTTCATATAAACTTATTTGAAATAAAATAATACTAATTTACTAATATTCCAAAAATTAATAAATAAAAGATTTAAAAAATAAATTTATTTATCGAGCAAGCTTAAATAGTTATGACTGTTTGACCAAACAAAAGTCATAACGATTTGAATTATATAATTGTTCAAATAGTCATAACTATTTAAACTTATTTGGTAAACAAATTCATTTTTTTAAATCATTTACTTATTAGTTGTCAAAATATTAATAAATTTCTATTATTTTAATTGAAACAACTTTTATGAATACAAAAAAAATATTTTATAACAAAACAAAAGGTTATAGCGATTTGAAATAGGTAACTGTTCAAATAGTCATAATTATTTGAACTTGTTTGATAAACAAATTTAGATTTTAAATCTCTTACTTATTAATTTTTGAAATATTAATAAATTAAAATTATGTTATTCCTAATCAGTTGTATGAACAAAACAATTGTTTTGTGACAAAACAAAAGGTTATAATGATTTGGAATAGATAATTGTTCGAACAATTATAACTATTTTTACCGGTCATGCCAATAGATTCATTTTTTAAATCCATTATTTATTAATTTTTATAATATTAATAAATTAGCATTACTTTATTCCAAATAGGATTATATCAATAGAAATTTTGTTTTATGACAAAACAAATGGTCATAATAGTTTGAAATAAATAATTTTTCAAATTGTTATAACTAATTGAACTAGTTTTATACAGATTTATTTTTTAAATCTCTTATTAATTATCAAAATATTAATAAATCATATTATTTTATTATAAATAAACTTATATGAATAAAAACATTTGTTTTATGATAAAACAAAACGTCATAACGATTTGAAATAGAGAATTGTTCACATAGCCGTTAAATCTCTTAGTTATTAATTTTCATAATATTATTAGATCAGATTATTTTATTTCGAATAAGCTTGTATGAACATAAATAATTATTTTATGACGAAACAAAAGATTATAACTATTTGAAATATATAATTGTTTAAATAGTCATAATTATTTGAACTGGTTCAATAAGCATATTTTTTTTTTAAATCTCATACATATAAAATTTTGAAATATTAATAAATTAGTATTATTTTATTCTGAATTGGCTTGTATGATGAAGAACAATTATTTTATGACAAACAAAAGTTCATAATGGTTTGAAATAGATAATTGTTCAAATGTGTTAGCTTTATAGGTGAGATGATGACCAAGAAGGGGGTGAATTGGATTTCTCCAAATTTTTCCCAAACAATGATTTCAATTTAGTTGAATGAAAATTAAAACAATAAGCACTTTTGATGAAAATATAATGCAAACAATAACAATTAATGAACCTAAAATCAAATATAAGCAACAATAAATTGTAAAGAAATAGGGATAGAGAAATCAAACAAAATGATTTATAGAGGTTCGGTCCTTTTCCACAAGGCACCTACATCCTCTCTTCTTGGTTGTCCACACCAAGGCTTCACTCCACTATTCTTGAATTAAAAATACAACCTATCTTTTTCTTTCTATGGCTTAAGATAGAAACCTCTACCCTTTGTAGTATTTTACCCAATCTCACTACAAAGCTCTCAAGAGGATACCTCACCTCTTGTTCTCTTCCACCCTTGTATATCAAAGGTAATTTTACAAACAATAGAACAACTTCTCTAAAGTGTTTGCTAAGTTTAAGTACAAGAAAATGATGAATGAACAACAAATAAAAATTGGATACAATAAATACAAAGATATGGACTTTGAAGCTCTAAAAACTTTTGATTTTTTTTTTATAGAATGAAAATATAGCTTGTTGGCTCTTGCTCTGTTGATTTATCAATCCTCTTGGTGTGTTGGAGTGCCTAATTTATAGAGAAATTGAAGAAGTAGCCATTGGGGAAGCTTGGGAAGTGAAAGTAGCCATTAAATGCATGAAAAAAATAACCGTTGGTGTGATTCCGCCCAGACCCGATTGATCCCTTCCTTAAGGGGATCAATTGGTTCAAGTTTTATGCCATTTCATGCTTAAAAAACATGACTCGATTGATCCCTTCCATGATGGGATTGATCCTATCAATGGCTGGGTGGTTATCTCCTGTTTTGCACTCTACTCACTAATTTGATCATATCCTGAGTTATATAAATCAAAATCACAAAAGTTTGAAATTTAGAAACTATACTTAAAGGGCTTTCTATCCATATAAAATTCATCACCTAATTCATTGAGTACGAATTATAGTGAATTTTCAAAGTTACCCCTTGTGCAGTTTTTCTGACAATTGCAGAGTGTCTAGTAAAAATTCAAAATCTTTTCTTAGAAAATTTGGATTTTGATTTTGTTTGATCCATTAGAAAGTAGACTCAAAGAGCTTTCCAACCATATAAAATTCAAATATTAAAACTTTGTCAATTAATACAGAAAAATAAAATAAATTCAATTTTGGAAGACTTTGTTCTTGTAAAACAGCTTTCTTAAGTTAATCTTTTTATCAAAACCAATATTATCAAAATTGTATTAAGTCCAAAATAAATAAATTCACTTTAAAAACAACAATTGGACTTTCATTTAAGCTCAAATAAATAATCTTTAAAGATAGATTTGGTTTGAGAAATATGAAACCAAGAAAGGTTTGTTTAAACTTTGAAAATCATATTATTTATTTAGTACCAAAATATAAAACTTAAGAACATGTACTAAATAAATCTCTTTCAAAATTTTGATCAAGTTTATTTATCTTTAATGTTTTGTCATTTCAAAATAAGGATCAATTCAAGGCTAACAAAATGGCTATAATTATTTAAACTGATTTGATAAACTGATTTATTTTTTAAATCTCTAACTTTTCAATTTTTGAAATATTAATAAAGTAATATTATTTTATGTTGGATAAGCTATTATGAATTAAAACAACTGTTTTATGATAAAACCAATGTTCGATAAATAGATTTTTTTTAAAATTTCTTGCTTATTAATTTTCTGAATGTTAATAAAATAGTATTATTTTATTTCAAATAAGTATATATGAACTAAAACAATTATTTTATGACTAAACAAAAGGTCATAACGATTTGAAATAGAAAATTATTCAAATAAACTTAACTATTTAAACTAGTTCTGCAAACATATTTATTTTTTAAATCTCTTGCTTATTAATTTTTAAAATATTATTATTTTAGCAATATTTTACTCCAAATAAGCTTGTATAAACAGAAACAATTTTTTTATGACAAAACAAAATCATAATGATTTGAGATAAATAATTGTTCAAATAGTCATAACTATTTGAATTGGTTCGATAAGCAGATTTAGTTTTTAAATCTCTTATTAATTTTTGAAATATCAATAAATTAGTATTATTTTATTTTGAATAATTTTGTATGAATAAAAACAATTTGTAAACAAAAATGTCATAACAATTTAAAATAGATAATAGTTCCAATGGACATGATTATTTGAACTTATTCAGTAAATAGATTTATCTTTTAAATTTCCAACTTATTAATTTTTAGAATATTAATAAATTAGTATTATTTTATTTCAAATAAACTTGTATGAATAGAAACATATGCTTTATGACAAGCAAGAGATCATAATGATTTGAAATAAATAATTGTTTAAATAGTCATAACTATTTTAACTTGCTAGGCAAATAGATTTATTTTTTTAATTTTTTACTTATTAATTTTTGAAATTTTAATAAATTAGTATTATTTTATTCCGAATAAGCTTTTATGAATAGAAATAATTAGTTTATGATAAAACAAAAGGTAATAACGATTTGAAATAGATAAAATCATTATAACCTTTTTGTTTTGTCATCAAACAATTATTCATGTTCAAAGAAGCTTATTTAGAATAAAATAATACTAATCTAATAATATTATGAAAATTAATAACTAAGAGATTTAAAAAATAAATTTATTTACTGAACCAATTTAAATAATTAAGGCTATATGAATAATTTTCTATTTCAAATCGTTATGACTTTTTGTTTTGTCGTAAAACAAATATTAAGTTTGTCGTAATAAAATAATATTAATTTATTAATATTTTGAAAATTAATAAGAGATT
The DNA here is from genome assembly GCF_047325235.1 of Durio zibethinus. NCBI lineage: Eukaryota > Viridiplantae > Streptophyta > Magnoliopsida > Malvales > Malvaceae > Durio > Durio zibethinus. The sequence continues at coordinate 25,082,017 of NC_143176.1, read as the reverse complement.
TTAAAAAAATATGTTTACCAAACTAGTTCAATTAGTTATAACAATTTAAACAATTATTTATCTCAAATCTTTATGACCATTTGTTTTGTCATAAACAATTGTTTCTATTGATACAGTATTATTCAAAATAAAGCAATGCTAATTTATTAATATTCTAACAATTAATAAGTAATAGATTTAAAAAAATGAATCCATTGGTTTGACCCATACAAATAGTTATATTAGTTTGAACAATTATCTATTTCAAGTCGTAATGACCTTTATTTTTTCAGAAAATAATTATTTCTATTCGTACAAGCTGAATCTTCAAAATATTAATAGATTAGTATTTTTTTATTCTAAATAATTTTGCATGAATAGAAATAATTGTTTTATGACAAAATAGGATGCCATAATATTTGAACTAGATAATTGTTCAAATAGACATGACTATTTGAACTTGTTCAGTAAATATATTAATTTTTAAATCTCCTACCTATTAATTTTCAAAATATTTATAAATCAGTATTATTTTATTCTAAATAAACTTATATGAATAGAAACAATTATTTTATAACAAAACAAAATATAATAACTATTTGAAATAAATAATTGTTCAAACAGTGATAACTATTTGAACATGCTCAGTAAATAGATTTATTTTTAAATGTTTTACTTATTTATTTTTGGAATATTAATAAATTAGTATTATTTTATTCAAATATGCTTGTATGAATAGAAACAATTGGATTATGACAAAACAATTGGATTATGAAATAGATAATTATTCAAATTATCATAACTATTTGAATGTGTTCAAAAAATAGATTTCTTTTTTAAATTTTTACTTATTAATTTCTAGAATATTAATAAATTTATATTATTTTATTCAGACTAAGCTTTTATGAATAGAAACAATTATTTTATGATAAAAACAAAAGGACATAACAATTTGAAATAGATAATTGTTCAAATAGTCATAACTATTTGAACTTGATCGAAAATAGAATCATTTTTTAAATCTCTTACTCATTAATTTTCAAAATATTAATAAATTAGTATTATTTTATTTTGAATAAGTCTATATAAACCGATACAATTGTTTTATTATGAAACAAAAGGTCATAATGATTTCAAATGGATAATTATTCAAATAGTTATGCCCATTTGAACTTGTTTGATAAACATATTTATTTTTAAAATCTTTTGCTTATTAATTGTCAAAGTATTAATAAATTAATATTATTTTAATCCAAATAAGCTTGTATAAACGAAAACAATTGTTTTATGACAAAACAAAAAGTCATAAGAATTTGAAATAAATAATTGTTCAAATAGTCATAGCTATTTGAACTTATTCAATAAACAAATTTATTTTTTAAATCTTTTATTTATTAGTCATCTGAATATTAATAAATTTGTATTATTTTAATTGAAATAGGCTTGTATGAATAGAAAAAATAATTTAATGACAAAACAAAAGGTTATAGCGATTTGAAATAGGGAATTATTCAAATTGTCATAACTATTAAAACTTGTTCGATAAACAGATTCAATTTTTAACTCACTTATTTATTAATTTTTTGAATATTAATAAATTAGAGTTATGTTATTCTGAATAAGCTTATACAAAAGAAACAATTGTTTTGTGACAAAACAAAAGTTCAAAATAATTTGAAATAAATAATGTTTCAAACAGTCATAACAATTTGTATTGGTCAAGCCAACAGATTCAGTTTTTAAATCCGTTACTTATTAATTTTTAGAATATTAATAAATTAGCATTACTTTATTCCAAATAAGATTGTTTCAATAGAAACAATTATTTTACAACAAAACAAATTGTCATAATGATTTGAAATAGATAATTATTCAAATACCTTTAACTACTTGAACTGGTTCAACAATATTTTATTCTGAATAAGCTGGTATGAACATCAATAATTGTTTTATGACAAAACAAAAGGTTATAATGATTTGAAATATATAATTGTTCAAATAGTTATAACTATTTAAACTGGTTCAGTAAATAGATAATCTCCTACTTAGTAATTTTTGAAATATTAATGAATTAGTATTATTTTATTCCAAATAGGCTTGTTTGATGAAAAACAATTGTTTGATGACAAAACAAAAGTTCATAATGATTTGAATTAGATAATTGTTGAAACAGCCATAACTATTTGAGTTGATTCGATAAACTAATTTATTTTTTAAATCTCCAACTTCTCAATTTTTGAATTATTAATAAAGTATTATTATTTAATTTTGGATAAGCTTTTATGAACTGAATAATTGTTTTATGATAAGCAAAAGGCCATAATAATTTTAAATAGATAATCGTTCAAATATTCATAACTTTTTGAACTTGTTTGGTAGCACATTTTTTTTAATTCCTTGCTTATTAAATTTTTGGATGTTAATAAAGTAGTATTATTTTATTTTGAATAAGCATGTAAGAACTGAAATAATTATTTTATAACTAAACAAAAAGTCAAAACAATTTGAAATAGATAATTATTCTAATAGTCTTTACTATTTAAACTAGTTCGTCAAACACATTTATTTTTAAATCTCTTACTTATTAATTTTTAGAATATTATTAGTTTAGCAATATTTACTCCAAATAAGTTTGTATGAATAGAAACAATTGTTTCGTGATAAAACAAAGCTCATACTAATTTGAGATAGATAATTGTTCAAATAATTATAACTATTTGAACCGGTCCAGTAAATAGATTTAGTTTTTAAGCTTATTAAATTTTGAAATATTAATAAATTAGTATTATTTTATTCTAAATAATTTTGTATGAATAGAAACAATTTTTTTATGACAAAACAAAATGTCATAATGATTTAAAATTGGTAATAGTTCAAATGGACATGATTATTTGAACTTGTTCGGTAAACAGATTTATTTTTTAAACTTCCAACTAATTTTTTCAATATTAATAAATTAGTATTATTTTATTTCGAATAAACTTGTATGAATAGAAATAATTGTTTTATGACAAAACAAAAGATAATAACAATTTGAAATAAAATAATTATTTAAATAGTCATAACTATTTGGACTCACTCGATAAATAGATTTATTTTTTAAATCTTTTACTTATTAATTTTTGAAATTTTAATAAATTAATATTATTTTATTCTAAGTAAGCTTTTATGAACAAAAGCAATTGGTTTATGACAAACTAAAAGGTCATAACGATTTGAAATAGATAATTGTTCAATAGTTAGAACTATTTGAACGTGTTCAGAAAATAGATTTATTTTTAAATTTTTGCTTATTAATTGTTGGATTATTAGTCAGTTTATATTATTTTATTCAAAATAAGCTTGTATGAATAAGAACAATTGTTTTATAACAAAACAAAGGGTCATAACGATTTGAAATAGATAAATGTTCAAATAGTTATAACTATTTGAACTTGTTCGATAAATAGATTCATTTTTTAAATCTCTTACTCATTAATTTTTGGAATATTAATAAATTAGAATTATATTATTCTGAATAAGCTTGTACGAACAGCAACAATTGTTTTGTGACAAAAAAAAAGGTCATAATGATTTGAAATAGATAACTGTTCAAATAGCCATAATTATTTGCATTCGTCAGGCCAACAAATACATTTCCTAAATCCTTTATTTATTAATTTTTAAAATATTAATAAATTAGCATTACTTTATTTCGAATAAGACTATATGAACAGAAACAATTGTTTTATGACAAAACAAATGGTCATAATGATTTGAAATAAATAATTGTTCAAATAGTTATAACTAATTAAATTGGTTTGATAAACAAATTTATTTTTTAAATCTGTTATTAATTTTTAAAATATTATAAATTAATATTATTTGGTTCCAAACAAACTTATATGAACAAAAACATTTGTTTTATGAAAAAACAAAAGGTAATAATGATTTGAAATAGATAATTGTTCAAATAATCATAACTATTTGAACTGGTTTGACAAACATAATTATTTTTTAAATCTCTAACTTAATAATTTTTTAAATATTAGTAAATTTGTTTTGTTTTATTCCAAATAGGTTAGTAAGCACTAAAAATTTGTTTTACGACAAACTAAAAGGCCATAACAATTTGCAATAGATAATTGTTCATACATCCTTAACTATTTGAAGTGGTTTGGCAAAAAAAATTATTTTTTAAATCTCTTAGTTATTAGTTGTCAAAATCTTATTAGATTTATATTATTTTATTTCAAATAAGCTTGTATGAAAAAAATAATTATTTTATGACAAAACAAAAGGTTATAATGATTCGAAATATACAATTGTTCAAATAGTTATAATTATTTGAATTGGTTCAGTAATAAATTTTTTTTTAAATCTCTAACTTTTAAAATTTTGAAATATTAAAAAATTAGTTTTATTTTATTACGAATAAACTTGGATGAGATGAAATAATTTCTTTATGACAAAACAAAAGGTAATAACAATTTAAAATAGATAAATCTTCATATAGTTTTAATTGTTTTAACTGGTTCGACAAACTGATTTATTTTTTAAATCTCTTAGTTATGATTTTTAGAATATTTTTAATTTTGTATTACTTTATTTTGAACAAACTTATATGAACGAAAATAATTATTTTATGATAGAACAAAAGATTATAATAATTTGAAATAGATAATTGTTCAAATAGTCATAACTATTTGAATTGGTTTAGTAAACAGATTTATTTTTTGAATCTCATACTAATTCTTGAAATATTAATAAATTAGTATTATTTTATATAAAATAAGCTTGTATGTTCAAAACAATTGTTTTATGACAAAACGAAAGGAAATAACAATTTTATTTAAAATAAGCTTGTATGTTGAAAAATAATTGTTTTATGACAAACGAAATGTAATAATGATTTGAAATAGATAATTATTCAAATAGTTATAATTATTTGAAGTGATTCGATAAATTGTTTTATTTTTTAAATCTTTTACTTATTGATTTTTAAAATATTAATAAAGTAATATTATTTTATTTTGGATAAATTTTTATGAACTGAAACAATTGTTTTATGATAAAACAAAAGTTCATAATGATTTTAAATAGATAATTGTTCAAATAGTCATAACTATTTGAACCTGTTTGGTAAATTGATTTATTTTTTCAATCTCTTGCATATTAATTTTTCAAAAGTTAATAAATTAGTAGTATTTTCTTCCAAATAAGCTTGTTTGAATTGAAACAATTATTTTATGACTAAACAAAAAGGTTAGAACGATTTGAAATAGATAATTACTCTAATAGTGTTAACTATTTGAACTGATTTGGTAAACACATTTATTTTTTAAATCTCTTACTTATTAATTTTCAAAATAATATTAAATTAGTATTATTTTTATCCGAATAAGCTTGAATGATCAGAAACAATTATTTTATGACAAAACAAAGATCATAATCATGTGAGATTGATATTTATTTAAATAGTCATAACTATTTGAACTAGTTCAAAAAATAGCTTTAGTTTTTAAATCCCTTGCTTAATAATTTTTGAAATATTAATAAAGTACTATTATTTTATTTTGAATAAGTTTTTATGAACTGAAACAATTGTTTTATGATAAAACAAAAACTCATAGCGATTTTAAATAGACAATTGTTTAAATAGTTATATTTATTTGAACTTGTTCAGTAAACAGATTTAATTTTAAAAATTTTTTGCTTATTAATTTTTTGAAAGCTAATAAGTTAGTATTATTTTATTCCAAATAAGCTTGTATGAACTGAAATAATTATTTTATGACTAAATGAAAGATCAAAATGATTTGAAATAAATAATTATTCTTATAGTCCTAACTATTTGAATTGGTTCGACAAACATATTTAATTCTAAATCTCTTACTTATTTATTTTTGGAATATTATTAAATTAATATTATTTTAATCCAAATATGCTTGTATGAAAAGAAACAATTGTTTTATGACAAAATAAAAGATCATAATGATTTCAGATAGATAATTGTTCAAATAGACATAACTATTTGAACCTGTTCGGTAAATAGATTTATTTTTTCAAATTTCTTGCTTATGAATTTTTCAAAAGTTAATAAATTAGTATTATTTTCTTCCAAATAAGCTTGTATGAACTGAAACAATTATTTTATAACTAAATAAAAGGTTAGAACGAGTTGAAATAGATAATTATTCTAATAGCCTTAACTATTCAAACTAATTCAGTAAAAGCATTTTTTTTAATTTTTTACTTATTAATTTTTGAAATATTATTAAATTAGTATTATTTTCTTCCGAATTAGCTTATATGATCAAAAACAATTATTTTATTACAAAAAAATTATAATAACGATTTAATATTGATATTTGTTTAAATAGTCATAACTATTTGAACTGGTTAAAAAATAGCTTTAGTTTTTAAATTTCTTACTTAATAATTTTTGAAATATTAATAAAATAGTATTATTTTATTTCAAGTAAGTTTTTATGAACTGAAACAATTTTTTTATTACAAAACAAAAGGTTTTAACAATTTTAAATAGATAATTGTTCAAATAGTCTTATCTATTTGAACTTATTCCGTAAATAGATTTATTTTTTTAAATTTCTTGGTTACTAACTTTTCAAAAGTTAATAAATTAGTAATATTTTATTCTGAATAAACTTATATAAACTGAAATAATTGTTTTATGACCAAACAAAATTTCAAAATGATTTGAAATAGATAATTATTCTAATAGTCCTAACGATTTGAATTGGCTTAGCAAATCTATTTATTTTTTAAATCTCTTACTTATTAAGTTTTGGAATATTATTAAATCAGTATTATTTTAATTCGAAATGCATGTATGAAAAGAAACAATTGTTCTATGACAAAATAAAGTTCACAACAATTTGAGATAGATAATTATTCAAATAATCATAACTATTTGAACTGGTTAGATAAACAGATTTAATTTTTAAATCTCTTATAAATTTTCAAAATATTAATAAATTAGTATTATTTTATTTTCAATAATTCTGTATGAACATAAACAACTTTTTTATGACAAAACAAAAGGTCATAACAAGTTGAAATAGATAATTGTTTAAGTGGACATGACTATGTCAACTTGCTCGGTAAATAGATTTATTTTTTAAATCTCTTACCTATTAAATTGCATAATATGTATGAATAGAAATACTTTTTCTACGACAAAACAAAAGTTCATAACAATTTGAAATATATAATTGTTCAAGTGCACGTGGCTATTTGAACTTGTTCGATAAACAAATTTATTTTTTAAAATCTCCTACCTATTAAATTGCAAAATATTAATAAATTAGTATAATTTTATTCAGAATAAACTTATTTGAATAGAAATAATTGTTTTATGATAAAACAAAAGAGCATAACTATTTGAAAAAAATAATTGTTCAAATAGTCATAACTATTTTAACTTGCTCAGTAAACATATTTATTTTTTAAATATTTAACTTATTAATTTTTGAAATATTAATAAATTAGTATTATTTTATTTTGAATGAGCTTGTATAAATAGAAACAATTGGTTTATGACAAAACAAAAAGTCATAACTATTTGAAATAGATAATTATTCAAATAGATAAATAGTCATAATTATTTGAATAGGTTCAAAAATAGATTTATTTTTTTATTTTGACTTATTAATTTTTGGAATAATAAAAAATTTAATTATTTTATTTAGAATAAGCTTGTATGAATAGAAACAATTACTTTATGACAAAATAAAAGGTCATACTGATTTGAAATATATAATTGTTCAAATAATCATAACTAATTGAACTTGTTCAGTAAGTAGATTCATTTTCTTAAATTTCTAACTCATTAAATTTTAGAATATTAATAAATTAGTTTTTATTTTATTTAGAATAAGCCTATATAAACTGATACAATTGTTTCATAATGAAACAAAAGGTCATAATGATTTGAAATAGATAATTATTTAAATAGCTATGACTATTTGAACTTGTTCGATAAACAAATTTATTTTAAAATCTTTTACTTATTAATTGGAAAAATATTAATAAATTCATATTATTTTAATCCAAATAAGTTTGTGTGAAGAAAAACAATTGTTTTATGATAAAACAAAAAAGTCATAACAATTTGAAATAAATAATTTTTCAAATAGTCATAACTATTTGAGCTGTTTAGGTAAAAAGATTTATTTTTTAAATATTTTACTTATTAATTTTATTTGAAATAAGCTTGCATGAAAAAAAAATTGTTTTATGACAAAATAAAAAGGTGATAGCAATTTGAAATAGATAATTGTTTAAATAGTCATAACTATTTGAACTTGTTCAGTAAATAGATTAATTTTTTAAATCTCTTATTAATTTTTGAAATATTAATAAATTAGAATTATATTATTTCGAATATGCTCGTAAAAATAGAAACAATTATTTTTGTGATAAAACAAAAGGTCATAATGATTTAAAATAGATAATTGTTCAAACAATCATAGCTATATGCACTAGTCAGGCCAATAGATTTGTTTCTTAAATCCGTTACTTATTAACTTTTAGAATATTCATAAATTAGCATTATTTTATTCCGAATAAGACTATATGCATAGAAACAATTATTTTATGACAAAACAAATGGTCATAATGATTTGAAATAAATAATTGTTCAAATAGTTATAACTAATTGAACTGGTTTAGTAATAGATTTTATTTTTTAAATCTTTTACTTTTTAATTTTCAAAATATTAATAAATTAATCTTGTTTTATTTCAAACAAACTTATATGAAAAAAAAACATTTGTTTTATGAATGAACAAAAACATTTGCTTTATTTCATAACAATCTGAAATAAATAATTGTTTAAATAGATATAATTATTTGAACTAGCTTGGCAAACAGAATTATTTTTTAAATCTCTTACTTATTATTTTTTGAAATATTAATAAATTTATTTTATTTTATTCTGAATAAGTTACTAAGAACTGAAAAATTGTTCTACGGCAAAACAAAAGGTCATAACAATTTGAAATAAAGAATTGTTCATATAACCCTAACTATTTGAACTGGTTTGGCAAACAAATTTATTTTTTAAATCTCTTAGTTATTAATTTTTAGAATATTATTACATTAGTATTATTTTATTTCGAATAAACTTGTGTGAATAGAAATAATTGTTTTATGACATAACAAAAGGTTATAATAATTTGAAATATATAATTGTTCAAATAGTCATAACAATTTGAAATCGTTTGGTAAATAGATTTATTTTTTAAATCTTTTACATATTAATTTTTGAAACATTAGTAAATTAGTATTTTTTTATTTCGAATAAGCTTGAATGATCAAAAACATTTGTTATATGACGAAACAAAAGGTAATAATGATTTGAAATAGATAATTGTTGAAATGGCCCTAATTATTTGAAATGATTCGGTAAACAGATTCATTTTTTAAATCACATACTTATTAATTTTTGAAATATTAATAAATTTGTATTATTTTATTTCAAATAAGCTTATATGAACTGAAATGATTGTTTTATGACAAAACAAAAGGTCAAAATGATTTGAAATAGATAATTGTTCATATAATCTTAAATGTTTGAACTACTTCGACAAACATATTTATTTATTTAAATCTCTTAGTTATTAATTTTTGAAATATTATTAAATTAATATTATTTTTTTTCGAATAAGCGTATGTGAACTAAAACAATTATTTTATAATAGAACAAAAGATTAAGACGATTTGAAATAGGTAATTATTCAAATAGGAATTGGTTTGGTAAACAGATTTATTTTTTAAATCTTCTACCTATTAATTTTTGAAATATTAATAAATTAGTATTATTTTATTCCAAATAGGTTTGTATGATGAAAAACAACTGTTTTATGAAAAAAAAAAGTTCATAATGATTTGAAATAGATAATTGTTGAAATAGCCAAAATTATTTGAATTGATTCGGTAAACAGATTCACTTTTTAAATCACTTACTTATTAATTTTAGGAATATTATAAATTATTATTATTACTATTTTATTTCAAATAAGCTTGTAAGAACTGAAACAATTGTTTTATGACAAAACAAAGGGTCATTATGATTTGAAATAGATAATTGTTCAAATGACCAAAATTATTTTAACTGATTTAGTAAACAAATTTATTTTTTAAATCTCTTATTAATTTTAGAAATATTAATGGATTAGTATTATTTTATTCCATATAAGCTTGTATTAACTAAAACAATTGTTTTATGACAAAACAAAAGGTCATAATGATTTTAAATAAGTAATTGTTCAAATAGTCATAACTATTTGAGCATATTTCGTAAACAGATTTATTTTTTCAAATCTCTTGCTTATTAATTTTTTGAATGTTAATATATTTGGATTATTTTATTTTGAATAAGCTTGTATGATATGAAACAAATATTTTATGACTAAAACAAGGTCAAACGTTTTGAAATAGATAATTATTCTAATAGTTTATCTATTCGAAAACACATTTATTTTTTAAATCTCTTATTAATTTTTGAAATAATAATAAATTAGTATTATTCTATTTCGAATAAGCTTGTCTGATAAAAAACAATTGGTTTATAACAAAATAAAAGGTTAGAATGATTTGAAATAGATAATTGTTCAAATGGCATAATTATGTTTACTGATTCAGTAAACAAATTTATTTTTTAAATCTTTTATTAATTTTAGAAATATTAATAAATTAATATTATTTTATCCGTTTAAGCATGTATTAACTGAAACAATTGTTTTATGACAAAACAAAAGGTCATAACGATTTTAAATAGATAATTGTTCAAATAGTAATGATTATTTGAACTTATTCAATAAATAGATTTATTTTTTTAAATCTTTTTCTAATTAATTTTTAAATTTTAATAAATTATTATTAATTTATTCCAAATAAACTTGTATGAACTAAAACAATTATTTTATGACTAAACAAAAGGTCAAAACGATTTGAAATAGATAATTGTTCTAATAGTCTTAACCTATGAATTGGTTTGGTAAATAAATATATTTTTTAAATCTCTTACTTATTAATTTTTGAAATATTGTTAAATTTGTATTATTTTAAACGAAATAAGCTTGTACGAAAAAAAAATTTTGTTTTATGATAAAACAAAGGGTCATAAAGATTTGAAATTGATAATCATTCATATAGTCTTAATTATTTGAACTGGTTCAGTAATTAGATTAATTTTTTAATTTTCTTGGTTATTAAGTTTTGAAATATTATTAAATTAGTATTATTTCATTATGAATAAAATAGTATGAATAGAACCAACTGTTTGATGACAAAACAAAAGGTTATAACGATTTAAAATAGATAATTATTACAAAATGGTTTGGTAAACAGATTTACTTTTTAAATCTCTTACTGATTAATTTTCTAAATATTAATAAATTAGTATTATTTTATTTCAAACAAACTTATATGAATAAAAACAGTTGTTTTATGACAAAACAAAAAGTAATAACGATTTGAAATAGGCAATTGTTTAAATAGTTATAATTATTTGAACTGGTTTGGTAAATAGAATTATTTTTTAAATCTCTTAGTTATAAAATTTTGAAATATTAACAAATTAGTTTTATTTTATTCCAAGTAAACTTATATTAGCTGAAATAATTGTCTTAAAACAAAATAAAAGGTCATAATGATATGAAATAGATGATTGTTCATATAATTTTAACTGTTTAAACTGGTTAGACAAACAAATTTATTTTTTAAATCTCTTAGTTATGAATTTTCAAAATATTATTACATTAGTATTATTTTATTTTGAATAAACTTGTGTGAACAGAAATAATTTTTTATGCAAAACAAAAGGTTATAACAATTTGAAATAGATAATTGTTCAAATAGTCATAATTATTTAAACTAGTTCGGTAAATAGATTTAATTTTTAAATCAATTACTAATTCTTGAAATATTAATAAATTGGTATTATTTTATTTTAAATAAGTTTATATGTTGAAAAACAATTGTTTTATGAAAAAACGAAAAGTATTAACAATTTTGTTCAAATGGCTATAATTATTTGAACTGATTTGGTAAACTAATTTATTTTGTTAAATTTCTTACTTACTAAGTTTTGAAATATTAAAAAAAGTAGTATTATTTTATTTTGGATAAGCTTTTATATACTGAAATAATTGTTTTATGATAAAACAAAAGTTCATAATAATTTCAAATAAAATTGTTCAAATAATCATAACTATTCGAACTTGTTCAGTAAACAAATTTATTTTTTCAAATCTTTTGCTTATTAATTGTTTGAATGTTAATAAATTAATGTTTATTCCGAATAAGCTTTTATGAACTAAAACAATAGTTTTACGACTAAACAAAAAGTTAAAACAACTTGAAATAGATAATTATTCTAATAGCCTTAACCATTTCAACTGATTTGGCAAACATATTTATTTTTTAAATCTCTTACTTATTAATTTTTGAAATATTAGTAAATTAGTATTATTTTTATTTGAATAAGCTTATATGATCAAAAACAAATTTTTTTGACAAAACAAAGATCATAAAATTTGAGATTGATATTTGTTCAAATGGTCGTAACTAATTGAACTGGTTTCGAATATAGGTTTAGTTTTTAAATCTCTTACTTAATCATTTTTGAAATATTAATAAAGTAGTTTTATTTTAGTTTGGACAGGTTTTTATAAACTAAAACAATTGTTTTATGACAAAAGAAAAATGTCATAATGATTTTAAATAGATAATTATTCAAATAGTCATATCTATTTGAGCTTGTTCGATAAACATATTTATTTTTTTAAATCTCTCACTTATTAATTTTTTGAATTTTAATAAATTAGTATTACTTTATTCCAAAAAAGGTTGTATGAACAGAAATAATTGTTTTATGACTAAACAAAAAGTCATAACGATTTGAAATAGATAATTGTTCTAATAGTTTTAACTATTTGAACTGGTTCAGCAAAACACATTTATTTTTTATTATTAAATTAGTATTATCTTAATCTAAATAAGCTTGTATGAAGAAAAAAACAATTGTTCTATAACAAAATAAAGATCATAACGATTTGAGATAAATAATTGTTCAAAAAGTCATAACTATTTGAGCTAGTTTGATAAACAGATTTAGTTTTTAATACTTTTATTAATTTTCAAAATCTTAATGAATCAATATTATTTTATTCTAAATAATTTTTGTATGAATAGAAACAATTGTTTTACTTAAAATAAAAGGTCATAACGATTTGAAATAGATAATTATTCAAATGAACATGACTATTTGAACTTATTTGGTAAATAGATTTATTTTTTAAATCTCCTAGTTATTAATTTCTAGAATATTAATAAATTAGTATTATTTTATTCTAAATAAACTTGTATGAATAGAAAAAATTGTTTTACGACAAAATAAAAGATCATAACTATTTGAAATAAATAATTGTTCAAACAGTCATAACTATTTGAGCTTGTTTAGTAAGCCTATATGAATTGATACAATTGTTTTATGATGAAACAAAAGATCATAACAATTTGAAATAGATAATTACTAAAGTAGTTATGACAATTAGAACTTGTTCGGTAAACATATTTATATTTAAAATCTTTTACTCATTAATTGTCAAAATATTAATAAATTAGTATTATTTTAATCCGAATAAGCTTATATGAACAAAAACAATTATTTTATGAAAAAACAAAAGTCATAACGATTTGAAAAAAATAATTGTTCAAATAGTCATAACTACTTGAACTTATTTGATAATAGATTTATTTTTAAATCTTTTAATAATTAGTTGTCTAAATATTAATAAATTTATATTATTTTAATTGAAATAAGCTTGTATGAATAGAAAAAATTATTTTATGACAAAACAAAAAGCTATAGCGATTTGAAATAGATAATTATTCAAAGAGTAGTAACTATTTGAACTTGATCGATAAACAAATTCAGTTTTTAAATCTCTTACTTATTAAGTTTTGAAATATTAATAAATTATATTTATGTTATTTCAAGTCAGCTTGTATGAATAGAAACAATTATTTTCTAATAAAACAAAAGGTTGTAACACTTTAAAATAGATATTGTTCAAACAGTTATAACCATTTGTATTGGTTAGTCCAATAGGTTCATTTTTTAAATCCATTACTTATTAATTTTTAGGATATTAACAAATTATCATTACTTTATTTTGAATAAGATTGTATCAATAGAAACAATTATTTTATGACAAAACAAATTATTATAATAATTTGAAATAAATAATTGTTCAAATTATTATAACTATTTAAACTGGTTTGGTAAATGGACTTACCTTTTAAATCTCTTATTAATTTTCAAAATATTAATAAATTAATATTATTTTATTTCGAACAAACTTATATGAATGAAAACATTTGTTTTACGACAAAACAAAAGGTCATAACGGTTTGAAATAGATAAATATTCATATAGCCTTAACTATTTGTTTTGGTTCATCAAAAAAATTTATTTTTTAAATCTCTTGGTTATTAATTTTTATAATATTAATAAATTAGTAATATTGTATTTCAAATAATCTTGTATGAAAATAAATAATTGTTTTATGACAAAATAAAAGGTTATTACGATTTGAAATATATAACTGTTCAAATAGTCATAACTATTTAAACTGGTTCGGTAAGCATATTTCTTTTTTAAATCTCCTACTTATTAATTTTTGAAATATTAATAAATTAGTATTACTTTATTCGAAACAAGCTTGTATAATGAAAACATTTGTTTTATGACAAAACAAAAGATCATAAATATTTGAAATAGAGAATTATTCAAATGGTGAAATTATTTGAACTGATTCGATAAACTAATTTATTTTTTAAATCTTCAACTTCTCAATTTTTGAAATATTAATAAACTAATATTATTTTATTTTGGATAAGCTTTTATGAACTAAAACAATTGTTTTATGATAAAACAAAGGGTCATAACGATTTTAAATAGATAATTGTTCAAATAGTCGTAACTATTTGAACTTGTTTAGTAAACAGATTTATTTTTTTAAACTTCTTGCTTATTAATTTTATGAATGTTAATAAACGAGTATTATTTATTTTGAATAAGCATGTATGAACTGAAACAATTATTTTATGACTAAACAAAAGGTCAGAATGATTTGAAATAGATAATTGTTCTAATAGTCTTAACTATTTGAACTGGTTTAATAAACACATTGATTTTTTAAATCTCTTACTTATTAATTTTTAAAATATTATTAGTTTAGCAATATTTTACTCTGAATAAGCTTGTATGAATAGAAACAATTGTTTTATGACAAAATGAAGATCATAGTGATTTGAGATAGATAATTGATAAATAGTCATAACTAATTGAAATAATTTTGTAAACAAATTTAGTTTTTAAATCTCTTTTTAATTTTTGAAATATTTATAAATTAGTATTATTTCATTTTGAATAGTGTTGCATGAATAAAAACAATTGTTTTACGATAAAATAAAATGTCATAACGATTTGAAATAGATAATAGATTAATTGGACATGATTGTTTAAACTTATTTGATAAACAGATTTATTTTTTAAATCTCCAAATTATTAATTTTTAGAATATTAATAAATTAGTATTATTTTATTTCAAATAAACTTGTATGAATAGAAACAACTATTTTATGACAAAACAAAAGATTATAACAATTTGAAATAAATAATTATTTAAATAGTCATAACTATTTGAACTCGCTTGGTAGATAGATTAATTTTTTAAATCTTTTACTTATTAATTTTTGGAATTTTAATAAATTAGTATTATTTTATTTCGATTAAGCTTTTATGAACAAAAACAATGGGTTTATAACAAAACAAAATGTCATAATGATTTGAAATAGATAATTGTTGAAATAGTCATAACTATTTGAATGTGTTTAGAAAACAAATTTACTTTTAAAATTTTTACTTATTAATTTTGGAATATTAATAATTTTAAATTATTTTATTCAAAATAAGCTTGATTGAACAGAATCAATTGTTTTATGTCAAAACAAAAGGTCATAATGTTTTGAAATAAATAATTATTTAGCTAGTCATAACTATTTGAACTTATTCGGTAAATAGATTAATTTTTTATTTCTCTTACTCATTAATTTTTAGAATATTAATAAATTAGTATTATTTTAGTTTAAACAAACTTATAAGAACTAAAACAATTGTTTTATTACAAAAGAAAAGGTCATTGTGATTTGAAATAGATAATTATTCAAATAGTCATGACTATTTAAACTTGTTTAGTAAACATATTTATTTTTTAAAATCTTTTACTTGTTAATTGTCAAAATATTAATAAATTAGTATTATTCTAATCTGAATAAACTTGTATGAATAGAAACAATTATTTTATTACAAAACAAAAAATCATAACAAGTTGAAATAAATAAATTGCACAAAATAGTCATAACGATTTGAACTTATTCGGTAAACATGTTTATTTTTTAAATCTTTTACTTATAAATTGCCTTAATATTAATAAATTTGTATTATTTTATTTGAAATGAGCTTGTATGAATAGAAAAAAATTCTTTTATAGCAAAACAAAAGGTTATAGCTATTTCAAATATATAATTGTTCAAACAGTCATAATTATTTAAAATTGTTTAGTAAATGATTCATTTTTTAAATCTCTTTATTATTAATTTTTGGATTATTAATAAATTAGTATTATTTTATTCCCAATAAGCTTATATGAACTGAAACAATTCTTTTATCATAAAACAAAACGTCATAACGATTTGAAATAAATAATTATTTAAATAATCATGACTATTTGATCTAATTTGGTAAACATATTTATTTTTTAAAATTTTTACTTATTAATTGTTGAAATATTAATAAATTAGTATTGTTTTTTATCTAAATAAGCTTGTATGAACATAAACAATTGTTTTATAACAAAACAAAAAGTCATAACGATTTGAAATAAATAATTGCTCATACAGTCATAGCTATTTGAACTAGTTTGATAAATAGATTTATTTTTTAAATCTCTTATTAATATTAGAAATATTAATAGATTAGTATTACTTTTCTTCGAACAAACTTATATGAACAAGAACATTTATTTTATGATAAAACAAATAGTCATAATGATTTGAAATAGATAATTGTTCAAATAGTCATAATTATTTTGGACTGGTTAGGTAAATAGAATTATTTTTTAAATCTCTTACATATTAATTTTTGAAATATTAGTAAACTCATTTTATGTTATTCCAAATCAACTAGTATAAATTCAAAAAAACTTATTTTATGACAAAACAAAAGGTCATAATGATTTGAAACAGGTAATTGTTCATATAGTTTTACATATTTGAATTGGTTCGACAGACAAATTTATTTTTAATTCTTTTAGTTATTAGTTATTGGAATATTATTATATTAGTATTATTTTATTTCGAATAAGCTTATACGAACAAAAATAATTGTTTTATGATAGTATAAAAGGTTATAAGGATTTAAAGTTTACAATTGTTCAAATAGTCATAACTATTTGAACTAGTTTCGTAAATAGATTTATTTTTTAAATCTTTTACATATTAATTTTTGAAAGATTAATTAGTATTATTTTATTCTGAATAAGCTTGAATGTTCAAAAACAATTTTTATATGACCAAACAAAAGGTAATAACTATTTGAAATAGTTTATTATTGGCATGGCCATAATTATTTAAACTTATTAGGTAAACAGATTTATTTTTTAAATCACTTACTTTTTACTTTTTGAAATATTAAAAAATTATTATTATTTTATTTTGAATAAGTTTGTATGAACTGAAACACTTGTTTTATTACAAAACAAAAGGTCATAACAATTTGAAATAGATAATTGGTCATACAGTCTTAATTGTTTCAACTGCTTCGACAAACAGATTAATTTTTTAAATCTCTTAGTTATTAATTTTTAGAATATTATTAAATTAGTTTTATTTTATTTTGAATAAGTTTATATGAACTAAAACAATTATTTTATAATAGAACAAAAAGTTATAACAATTTGAAATTGATAATTGTTCAAATAAGAATTGGTTTGGTAAACAAATTTATTTTTTAAATCTTTTATTTATTAATTTTTGAAATATTGATAAATTAATATTATTTTATTTTGAATAGGCTTGTATGATGGAAAACAACTGGTTTATAACAAAACAAAAGTTTGTAATGAATTGAAATAGACAATTGTTCAAATCGCCAAAATTATTTGAACCAATTCAATAAATTGACATATTATTTAAATCTCTAACTTATCAATTTTTGAAATATTAATAAAGTAATATTATTTTATTATAAGCTTTTATGAATTGAAACAATTGTTTTATGATAAAAGAAAAGGTCATATTTCTTTTAAATAGGTAATTGCTCAAATAGCCATAACTATTTGAACTTGTCAGGCAAATAGATTTTTTTTTTGAAATTTGTAGTTTATTAATTTTTTGAATGTTAATAAATTAATATTATTTTATTTTGAATAAGCATGTATGAATTGAAAAAATTATTTTATGACTAAACAAAATGTCAGAATGATTTGAAATAGATAATTATTCTAATAGTCTTAATTATTCGAACTAGTTCGACAAACACATTTATTTTTTATATTAGCAATATTTTACTCTGAATAAGCTTGCATGAATATAAACAATTGTTTTATGGCAAAACAAAGACTATAACGATTTGAGATAGATAATTATTCAAATAATCATAACTATTAGAACTAGCTTGATAAACAAATTTAGTTTTTAAATCTCTTATCAATTTTCAAAATATTAATAAATTGGTATTATTTTATTTTGAATAATTTTGTATGAATAGAAACAATTGTTTTACAACAAAATATAATGTCATAATAGATAATAGCTCAAATAGATATGACTATTTGAACTTGTTTGGTGAACAAATTTATTTTTTAAATCTTCAACTTATAAATTTTTAGAATATTAATAAATCAGTATTATTTTATTTTGGAATAAACTTATATGAATAGAAAGAATTATTTTATGACAAAATAAAAGATCATAGTGATTTGGAATAAATAATTGTTCAAATAGTCATAAATAGTTGAACTCATTTATTAAACATAGTTATTTTGTTAAATCTTTTACTTACTAATTTTTGGAATTTTAATAAATTAGTATTATTTTATTCTAAATAAGTTTTTATGAGTAGAAAAAATTGGTTTATGACAAAACAAAAGGTTATAATGATTTGAAATAGATAATTGTTTAAATAGTCATAACTATTTGAACGTGTTTAGAAAACATATTTATTTTTAAAATTTTTGCTTATTAATTTTTCAAAATATTAATAAATTTATATTATTTTACTCAAAATAAGCTTGCATGAATAGAACCAATTTTTTTATGACAAAACAAAATGTCATAATGTTTTGAAATAGATAATTGTTTAGATAGTCATAACTATTTGAACATGTTCAGTAAACATATTCATTTTTCAATTTTCTTACTCATTAATTTTTGGAATATTAATAAATTAGTATTATTTTTTTTTTCAAATAAGCTTATACGAACTAAAACAATTGTTTTATTACAAAACAAAAGATCACAATGATTTAAAATAGATAATTATTCAAATAGTCAGCACTATTTGAACTTGTTCAAAAAACATATTTATTTCTTAAATCTTTTACTTATTAATTGTCAAAATATTAATAAATTAACATTATTGTAATTTGAATAACCTTGTATGAACAAAAACAATTGTTTTATGACAAAACAAGAAGTCATAAGAATTTGAAGTAAATAATTGTTCAAATAGTCATAAAATTTGAACTTGTTTGGTAAACAAATTTATTTTTTAAATGTTTTACTAATTAATTTTCTTTATATTAATAAATTTGTATTATTTTATTCAAAATAAGCTTGTATGAATAGAAAAAATCATTTTATGACAAAACAAAAGGTTATAGCAATTTCAAAAAGATAATTGTTGAAATAGTCATAATTATTCAAACTTGTTTGACAAACAGATTCATTTTTTAAATCTCTTAATTATTAATTTTTGTAATATTAATAACCTAGTATTATTTTATTTTGAATAAGCTTATATGAACTGAAATAATTTTTTATGACTAAACAAAAGGTCATAATGATTTGAAATAAATAATTATTCAAATAGTCATGACTATTGATCTAGTTTAGTAAAAATATTTATTTTTTACTTTTTCTACTTATTAATTGGTGAGATATTAATAAATTAGTATTATTTTAATCTGGATAGGCTTGTATGAATGGAAACAACTATTTTATAACAAAACAAAAAGTCATAATGATTTGAAATAAATAACTACTCAAATAGTCATAACTATTTGAACTCATTTGATAAATAGATTTATTTTTTAAATCTCTTATTAATTTTTGAATATTAATATATTAGTATTACTTTATTCCAAACAAACTTATATAAGCAAAAACATTTGTTTTATGACAAGACAAAAGATCATAACGATTTGAAATAGATAATCGTTCAAATAGTCATAATTATTTAAATTGGTTAGGTAAATAAAATTATTTTTAAATCTCTTATTAATTTTTGAAATGTTAATAAATTCATTTTATTTTATTCCAAATAAGTTAGTATGAATTGAAAAAAACTAATTTTATGACAAAACAAAAGGTCATGATGGTTTGAAATAGATAATTGTTTATATCATCTTAAATGTTTGAATTGGTTCAGCAAACAAAATTATTTGTTAATTCTCTTAGTTATTAATTTTTGGAATATTATTAGATTAGTATTATTTTTATTTTGAATAAGCTTGTATGAAAAAAATAATTGTTTTGTGATAGAAGAAAAGGATATAATGATTTGAAGTTTACAATTGTTCAAATAGTTATATATTTGCATTAGTTTAGCAAACAAATTTATTTTTTAAATCTCTTACTTATTAATTTTTGAAAGATTAACAAATTAGTATTGTTTTATTTCAAATAGGCTTGAATGATCAAAACCAATTGTTATACGCTGAAACAAAAACCATAATTTTTTATAAACAGATAATTGTTCATATAGTCTCAATTGTTTGAACTGCTTTGGCAAATAGATTTATTTTTTACATCTCTTAGTTATCAATTTTTGGAATATTATTAAATTAGTATTATTTTATGCCAAAAAAGCTTATATGAACTGAAACAATTATTTTATAATAGAATAAAAGGTTATAATGATTGGAAATAGATAATTGTTCATATAAAAACTGGTTCAGCAAATAAATTTATTTTTTAAATCTCTTACTTATTAATTTTTTAAATATCAATAAATGAATATTACTTTATTCCGAATAGGCTTGTATGATGAAAAACAATTATTTTATGACAAAACAAATGTTCGTAACAATTTGAAATAGATAACTGTTTAAATGGCAATAATTATTTGAAGCGATTCAATTAATTGACTTGTTTTCTAAATCTTTAACTTTTTAATTTTTGAAATATTAATAAAGTAATATTATTTTATTTTGGATATGCTTTTATGAATTGAAACAATCGTTTTATGATAAAGCAAAAGGTTATACTTCTTATAAATAGATAATTGTTCAAATAGTCATAACTATTTAAACTTATTTAGTAAACAAATTTATTTTTTAAAATTTCTTTGTTTATTAATTTTTTGAATGATAATAAATTAGTATTATTTTATTTCGAATAACCATGTATGAACTGAAAAAATTATTTTAAGACTAAACGAAAGGTCAAAATGATTTGAAATAGATAACTATTCTAACAGTTTTAACTATTTAAACTGTTCAACAAACACATTTGTTTTTTAAATCTCTTACTTATTAATTTTTAGAATATTATTAATTTTGTAATATTTTAATTCGAATAAGCTTGTATGAATAGAAAATAATTGTTTTATGACAAAACAAAGATCATAACGATTTGAGATAGATAAGTATTGAAATAGTCAAACTATTTGAATTGGTTTGATAAATAGATTTAGTTTTTAAATCTCTCATTAATTTTTAAATATTAATAAATTAGTACTATTTTATTCTTAATAATTTTGTATAAATAGAAATAATTGTTTTACGACAAAACAAAATATCATAACTAATTGAAATAGATAATAACTCAAATGGACATGACTATTTGAACTTGTTTGGTGCATAGATTTATTTTTTAAATCTCTAATTCATTAATTTTTAGAATATTAATAAATTAGTATTATTTTCTTTTGAATAAAATTATATGAATAGAAACAATTGTTTTATGACAAAACAAAAAGATCATAACATTTGAAATAAATAATTGTTCAAAGAATCATAACTATTTGAACTCACTCGGTAAACAGATTTATTTTTTAAAATCTTTTATTTATTAATTTTTGAAAGTTTAATAAATAAATATTATTTTATTCTGAATAAGCTTTTATAAATAGAAACAATTGATTTATCACAAAATGAAAGGTCATAACGATTTGAAATAGATAATTGTTTAAATAGTCATAACTATTTGAACGTGTTAAGGCAACATATTTATTTTTTAAAATTTTATATATTAATTTTTGGAATATTAATAAATTTATATTATTTTATTCAAAATAAGCTTATATAAACATAAACAATTGTTTTATGACAAAACAAAAGGTCATAATGTTTTGAAATAGATAATTGTTCAAATAGTCATAACTATTTGGACATGTTTGATAAACAAATTAATTTTTTAATTCTCTTACTCTTTATATTTAGAATATTCATGAATTAGTATTATTTTATTTCAAATAAGCTGATATGAACTGAAATAATTGTTTTATTACAAAATAAAAGGTCACAATGATTTGAAATAGTCAGCTATTTGAACTTGTTCAATAAACATATTTATTTTTTAAATCTTTTATTTATTAGTTGTTGAAATATTTATAAATTAATATTATTTTAAAATGAATAAGCTTGTATGAATAGAAAACAATTGTTTTATGACAAAACAAAAAATCATAACAATTTGAAATAAATAATTGTTCAATTAGTCATACGGATTTGAACTTGTTTAGTAAACAAATTTATTTTTTAAATCTTTTACCTATTAATTGTCTTAATATTAATAAATTATATTATTTTATTCGTAATAAGCTTGTATGAATAGAAAAAATCATTTGGTGACAAAACAAAAAGTTATAGCAATTTCAAATAGATAATTATTTAAATAGTCATAATTATTTAAACTTACTCAGTAAATAGATTTATTTTTTAAATCTCGTAATTATTAATTTTCAAAATATTAATAACTTAGTATTATTTTATTTCAAATAAGCTTATATGAACTAAAATAATTTTTTTATAACAAAACAAAAGGT
Organism: Durio zibethinus; assembly: GCF_047325235.1. Classification (NCBI taxonomy): domain Eukaryota; kingdom Viridiplantae; phylum Streptophyta; class Magnoliopsida; order Malvales; family Malvaceae; genus Durio; species Durio zibethinus. The sequence continues at coordinate 25,058,697 of NC_143176.1, read as the reverse complement.
TATAACGATTTGAAATAAATACTTATTCAAATAGTCATAACTATTTGATCTAGTTTGGTAAACAATTTATTTTTTAAAATTTTGCTTATTAATTGTCAAAATATTAATAAATTAGTATTATTTTAATCTGAATAAATTTTATGAATAGAAATTATTGTTTTGTAATAGAACAAAAAATTGTAACAATTTTAAATAAATAATTACTAAAATAGTCATAACTTTTTAAACTAGTTTGATAAACAAATTTATTTTTAAAATCCATTATTAATTTTTGAAATATTAATAGATTAGTATTATTTTATTATGAACAAACTTATATGAATAAAAACATTTTTTTATGACAAAACAAAAGGTCATAGCAATTCGAAATAAATAATTGTTCAAATAGTTATAATTATTTAAACTAGTTAGGTAAATAGAATTTTTTTTAACTCTCTTGCATATTAATTTTTGAAATGTTAATAAATTTATTTTATTTTATTTTGAATAAGCTAGTATGAAGTGAAAAAAATGTTTTATGACAAAACAAAAACAATTTGAAATAGATAATTGTTCATATGGTCTTAACTATTTGTACTAGTTTGACAAACAAATTTCTTTTTTAAATCTCTTAGTTATTAATTTTTGGAATATTTTTATATTAGTATTATTTTATTTCAAATAAGCTTGTATAAATAGAAATAATTGTTTTATGATAGAACAAAAGGTTAGAATGATTTGAAGTATACAATTATTCAAATAGTCAACTATTTAAACCAATTCGGTAAATAGATTTATTTTTTTAAATCTCTTACTTATTAATTTTTGAAAGATTAATAAATTACTATTATTTTATTTTGAATAAACATATATGACTAAAAACAATTGTTATATGACCAAATAAAAGGTAATAATGATTTGAAATAGATAATTGTTGAAATGGCTATAATTATTTGACCTGATTCGGTAAACAAATTCACTTTTTAAATCACTTACTTATTAATTATTGAAATATTAATAAATTAGTATTATTTTATTTTAACTAAGCTTGTATGAATTCAAACAATTGTTTTTTGATAAAATAAACTGTCATAATGATTTTAAATAGACAATTGTTCAAATAGTCATAATTATTTGATTTTGTTCGATAAACAAATTTATTTTAAAACTCTTGCTTATTAATTTTTGAATTATTAAGAAATTAGTATTATTTTATTTTGGATAATCATTTATGAACTAAAACAATTGTTTTATGTCAAAACAACCGGTCATAATGATTTTAAATAAATAGTAGTTTAAATAGTCATCACTATTTGAACTTGTTTGGTAAACAGATTTATTTTTTCATATCATTTCCTTTTTAATTTTTTCAATGTTAATAAATTTAGATTATTTTATTTTGAATAAACTTGTAAAATATGAAACAAATATTTTATGACTAAACAAAAGGTCAGAATTATTTAAAATAGATAATTATTCTAATAGTTTTAACTATTCGAATTGACTCAACAAACACATTTATTTTTTAAATCTCTTACTTATTAAATTTTGAAATATTATTAGATTAGTATTATTTTTAACGAAATAAGTTTCTGTGATCAGAAACAATTGTTTTATGATAAAACATAGATCTTAACAATTTGAGATTAATAATTGTTTAAATAGTCATAACTATTTGAAATGGTTCGATAAACATATTTATTTTTTAAATCTCTTACTTATTAATTTTTGAAATATTAATAAATTAATATTGTTTATTTCGAATAAGCTTGTGTGATAAAAACATTTGTTTTATGACAAAACAAAAAGTCATAACGATTTGAAATAGATAATCGTTCAAGTGGTTATAATTATTTTAACTAATTCAATAAACTGATTTATTTTTTAAGTTTCTTACTTATTATTTTAGTAAGTATTAATAAATTAGTATTATTTTAATCCATCTAAACTTGTATTAATTGAAACAAATGTTTTATGAGAAATCAAAAAGTTATAACGGTTTTAAATTAACAATTGTTAAAATAGTAATAACTATTCAAACTTGTTCGGTAAACAGATTTATTTTTTTAAATCTATTTCTTATTAATTTTTTGAATGTTAATAAATTAGTATTAATTTATTCTGAATAAGCATGTATGAATTGAAACAATTGTTTTATGACTAAACAAAATATCAGAACGATTTCAAATAGATAATTGTTCTAATAATCTTAACCATTTGAACTGATTCAGTAAATAAATTTATTTTTTAAATCTCTTACTTATTAATTTTTGAAATATTATTAAATTAGTATTATTTTAATCAGAATAAGCTTGTATGAATAAAAAAATTGTTTTACGACAAAAGAAAAAGGTCATAAGGATTTGGAATAGATAATTGTTCATATAGTCTTAACTATTTAAACTGGTTCAACAATTATATTTATTTTTTTAATTTTGCTAGTTATTAAGTTTTGGAATATTATTAAATTAGTATTATTTTATTCTAAATAAAATAGTATGAATAGGACCAATTATTTGATGACAAAACAAAAAGTTATAATGATTTAAAATAGATAATTATTCAAATAGTCAAAACTATTTGAAATGGCTTAGCAAATATATTTACTTTTTAAATCTCTTACTAATTAATTTTCTAAAATATCAATAACTTAGTATTATTTTATTTCAAACAAACTTATGTTAAGAAAAAGCAATTTTTTTATGACAAAACAAAAGGTCATAACAATTTGAAATAAATAATTGTTCATATAGTTTAACTATTTGAACTAGTTTAGTAAATTGATTTATTTTTTAAATCTCTTAATTATTAGTTTTTAGAATATTACTAAATTAGTATTATTTTATTTCGAATAAGCTTATATAAACAGAAAACAATTGTTTTATGATAGAACAAAAGGTTATAACAATTTGAAATAGAGAATTGTTCAAATAGTCATAACTATTTGAACTGGTTTGGTAAATAGATTTTATTTTTTAAATCTCTTATTAATTATTGAAATATTAGTAAATTAGTATTATTTTATTTTGAATAAGCTTCTATATTGGAAAGCAATAGTTTTATGAGAAAACAAAAGATAACAACAATTTGAAATAGATAGTTGTTTAAATGGCCATAATTATTTGAACTAATTCAGTAAACTGATTTATTTTTTAAATCTCTTACTTATTAACTTTTGAAATATTAATACAACTTTATTTTATTTTAGATAAGCTTTTATGAACTAAAACAATTGTTTATGACAAAACAAAAGGTCATAACAATTTAAAATAGATAATTGTTGAACAGGTTTGATAAACATATTTATTTTTTAAATCTCTTATTAATTTTTGTAATATTAATATGTTAGCATTATTTTATTCCAAGCAGACTTATATGAATAAAAAAATTTGTTTTATGACAAAACCAAAGGTGATAATGTTTAAATAGTCATAATTATTAGAATTGGTTAGGTAAATAGAATTATTGTTTAAATCTCTTACTTATTAATTTTTGAAATATTAATAAATTCATTTTGCTTTTATTCTGAATAAGCTACTATGAATTGAAAAAATTGTTTTATGACAAAAGAAAAGGTCATAATGATTTGAAATAGATAATTGTTCATATAGTCTTAACTATTTAAACTGGTTTGGCAAACATATTTAATTTTTAAATCTCTTAGTTATTAATTTTCAGAATATTATTAGATTACTATTATTTCATTTCAAATAAGCTTTTATAAACATAAATAATTGTTTTTATGATAGAACAAAAGGTTTATTTTTTTAAATAATTGATTGGAAGTATACAATTGTTCAACTATTTAAACTGGTTCGGTAAACAGATTTATTTTTTAAATCTCTTACTTATTAAATTTTGAAAGATGAATCAATTAGTTTTATTTTATTTTGAACAACCTTGTATGATAAAAAACAATTCTTATATGACTAAACAAAAAGTAATAACAATTTGAAATAGATAATTGTTGAGATGGCCATATCTATTTGAGCTTGTTTGATAAACATTTTTTTTTAAAATCTCTTACTTATTAATTTTTTGAATTTTAATAAATTAGTATTATTTTATTCCGAATAAGCTAGTATAAACTGAAATAATTGTTTGTTGACTAAACAAAAGGTTAGAACGATTTGAAATAGATAATTGTTCTAATAGTTTTAATTATTTGAATTGGTTTGGAAAAGCTCATTTACTTTTTAATATTAAATTAGTATTATCTTAATCTAAATAGGCTTATATGAAATGAAACAATTGTTCTATGACAAAATAAAGATCATAATGATTTGAGATATATAATTGTTCAAAAGTTCTTAACTATTTGAATTAGTTTGATAAACAGATTTAGTTTTTAATACTCTTATTAATTTTCAAAATCTTAATGAATCCGTATTATTTTATTCTGAATAATTCTATACGAATAGAAACAATTGTTTTAGGACAAAACAAAAGGTCATAATGATTTGAAATAGATAATTTTTCAAATGAACATGACTATTTGAATTTATTTGGTAAACATATTTATTTTTTAAGTCTCCTACCTATTAATTTTTAGAATATTAATAAATTAGTATTATTTTATTTTGAATAAACTTTTATGAATAGAAACAATTCTTTTATGACAAAATAAAAGATCATAACTATTTGAAATAAATAATTGTTCAAATAGTCATAACTATTTGAGCTTGTTCAGTAAATAGATTCATAATTTAAATCTCTTACTCATTAATTTTTGGAATATTAATAAATTAGAATTATTTTATTTTGAATAAGCCTATATGAATTGATACAATTGTTTTATGTCGAAACAAAAGGTCATAACATTTGAAATAGATAATTATTCAAGTAGTTATAACTGTTAGAACTTATTCGGTAAACATATTTATTTTTAAAATCTTTTACTTATTAATTGACAAAATTTTAATAAATTAATATTATTTTAATCTGAATAAGCTTGTATGAACAAAAACAATAGTTTTATGACAAAACAAAAAATCATAACGATTTGAAATAAATAATTGTTTGAATAGTCATAACTATTTAAACTTATTTGATAAACAAATTAATTTTTTAAATCTTTTACTAATTAGTTGTCTAAATATTAATAAATTTGTATTATTTTAATTGAAATAAGCTTGTATGAATAGAAAAAATTATTTTGTGACAAAACAAAAGGTTATAGTAATTTGAAATAAATAATTGTTCAAAGAGTCATAACTATTTGAACTTAATCGATAAACAGATTCAGTTTTTAAATCTCTTACTTATTAATTTTTGAAATATTAATAAATTAGATTTATGTTATTCCAAGTCAGCTTGTACGAACCAAAACAATTGTTTTGTAACAAACAAAAGGTTATAACACTTTTGAAATAGATAATTGTTCAAATAGTTATAACTATTTTATATTGGTCAGGCCAACAGATTCATTTTTTAAATCCGTTACTTCTTAATTTTTAGGATATTAACAAATTAGCATTACTTTATTTCGAATAAGATAGTATCAATAGAAAAAAAAAATTTTATGACAAAATAAATGGTTATAATGATTCGAAATAAATAATTGTTTAAATTGTTATAACTATTTGAACTTATTTGGTAAATAGATTTACTTTTTAAATCTCTTATTAGTTTTTAAAATATTAATAAATTAATATTATTTTATTTTGAACAAACTTATATGAGCAAAAACATTTGTTTTAAGACAAAACAAAAGGTCATAATGGTTTGAAATAGATAATTATTCATATAGCCTTAACTATTTGAATTGGTTAGGTAAATTTATTTTTTTAAATCTCTTAGTTATTAATTTTCATAATATTATTAGATTAGTATTATTGTATTCCAAATAAGCTTGTATGAGCATAAATAATTATTTTATGACAAAATGAAAGGTTATAATGATTTGAAATATATATTTGTTCAAATAGTTATAACTATTTGAACTAGTTCTGTGAGCATATTTATTTTTTAAATCTCCTACTTATTAATTTTTGAAATATTAATAAATTAGAATTATTTTATTCAAAATAGGCTTGTATGATAAAAAAACAATTGTTTTATGACAAAACAAAAGATCATAAACATTTGAAATAGATTATTTTTCAAGTGGCAATAATTATTTGAACTGCTTCAATAAACTGATTTATTTTTTTAAATCTTTAACTTCTCAATTTTTGAAATATTAATAAAGTAATATTATTTTATTTTGGATAGGCTTTTATGAATTAAAACAAATATTTTATGATAAAACAAAAAGTTATAACAATTTTAAATAGATAATTGCTCAAATAGTCATAACTATTTGAACTTGTTTGATAAACAGATTTATTTCTTTAAACTTCTTGCTTATTAATTTTTTGAATGTTAATACAAGAGTATTATTTTATTTCGAATAAGCATGTATGAACTGAAACAATTATTTTATAATTAAACAAAAGGTCAGAACGATTTGAAATAGATAATTGTTCTAATAGTCTTAACTATTTCAATTGGTTCAGTAAACATATTGATTTTTTAAATCTCTTATTTATTAATTTTTAAAATATTATTAGTTTAGCAATATTTTACTTTGAATAAGCTTGTATGAATAGAAACAATTGTTTTATGACAAAACAAAGATCCTAATGATTTTAGATAGATAATTGTTCAAATAGTCATAACTATTTGAACTAATTTTGTATACAAATTTAGTTTTTAAACCTCTTATTAATTTTTGAAATATTAATAAATTAGTATTATTTTATTTTGAATAATTTGGCATGAATAAAAACAATTGTTTTATGACAAAATAAAATGTCATAATGATTTCAAATAGATAATAGTTCAAATGGACATGACTGTTTAAATTTATTCGGTAAATAGATTTATTTTTTAAATCTCCAAATTATTAATTTTTAAAACATTAATAAATTAGTATTATTTTATTTCAAATAAACTTGTATGAATAGAAACAATTATTTTATGACAAAACAAAACATTATAATAGCTTGTAATAAATAATTGTTTAAATAATCATAACTATTTGAACTCGCTAAGTAAATAAATTTATTTTTTAAATCTTTTACTTATTAATTGTTTGGAAGTTTAATAAATTAGTATTATTTTATTCCAAATAAGCTTTTATGAACAAAATCAATGGTTTATGACAAAACAAAAAGTCATAACAATTTGAAATAGATTATTGTTTAAATAATCATAACTGTTTGAATGTGTTCAGAAAATAGATTCATTTTTAAAATTTTTACTTACTAATTTTTGGAATATTAATAAATTAAATTTTTTTTTTTTGAAATAAGCTTGCATGAACAGATCCAATTGTTTTATGATAAAATAAAAAGTCATAATGTTTTGAAATAGATAATTGTTTAAATAGTCAAAACTATTCGAACTTTTTTAGTAAATAGATTCTTTTTTTAATTCTTTTACTCATTAATTTTTTGAATATTAGTAAATTAGTACTATTTTAGTTCAAGCAAACTTACATGAACTGAAACAATTGTTTTATTACAAAAGAAAAAAGGTCATTATGATTTGAAATAGATGATTATTCAAATAGTCATGACTATTTGAACTTGTTCTGTAAACATATTTATTTTTTTAAAATCTTTTACTTATTAATTGTTGAAATATTAATAAATTAGTATTATTTTAATCCGAATAAACTTGTATGAATAGAAACAATTGTTTTATGACAAAACAAAAAGTCATAACAAGTTGAAATATATAATCGCACATATAGTCATAACGATTTGAACTTATTCAGTAAACAAATTTATTATTTAAATCTTTTACTTATTAATTGTCTTAATATTAATAAATTTGTATTATTTTTTTTTAAATAAGCTTGTATGAACAAAAAAATTCTTTTATAACAAAACAAAAGGTTATAGCGATTTCAAATAGATAATTGTTCAAATAGTCATAATTATTTAAACATGTTCAATAAACAGATTCATTTTTTAAATCTCTTTATTATTAATTTTTGGATTATTAATAAATTAGTATTATTTTATTCCCAATAAGCTTATATGAACTGGAACAATTCTTTTATGACAAAACAAAAAGTCATAATGATTTGAAATAAATAATTATTCAAATAATCATGATTATTTGATTTAGTTTGGCAAACATATTTATTTTTAAAATTTTTGACTTATTAATTGTTGAAATATTAATAAATTAGTATTGTTTTAATCTAAATAAGCTTGTATAAACAAAAACGATTGTTTTATAATAAAACAAAAAGTCATAACGATTTGAAATAAATGATTGCTCAAATAGTCTTAACTATTTAAACTAGTTTGATAAATAGATTTATTTTTTAAATCTTTGATTAATATTCAAAATATTAATAGAATTGTATTATTTTATTCCGAACAAACTTATATGAACAAAAACATTTGCTTTATGGCAACATAAAAGGTCATAATGATTTGAAATATATAATTGTTTAAATAGTCATAATTATTTGAACTAGTTAGGTAAATAAAATTATTTTTTAAATCACTTACTTATTAATTTTTGAAATATTAATAAATTCATTTTATTTTATTCCAAATAAGCTAATATGAATTAAAAAAAAAAAAACATATTTTATGACAAAATAAAAGGTCATAGCAATTTGAAATAGATAATTGTTCATATAGTCTTAAATATTTGAACTAATTCAACAAACAATTTTTTTTTAATTCTCTTAGTTATTAATTTTTGGAATATTGTTAGATTAGTATTATTTTATTTTGAATAAGCTTGTATGAACAAAAATAATTGTTTTATAACAATACAAAAGGTTATAAGAATTTGAAGTTTACAATTGTTCAAATAGTTATAACTATTTGAGATAGCTTGGTAAATAGGTTTATTTTTTAAATCTCTTAGTTATTAATTTTTGAAAGATTAATAAAGTAGTATTATTTTATTCCAAATAAGCTTGAATTTTCAAATATAATTGTTATATGACCAAAAAAAAGGGTAATATCGATTTGAAATAGATAATTGTTGGCATGGCTATAATTATTTGAACTAATTTGGTAAATAAGTTTACTTTTTAAATCACTTATTAATTTTCAAAACATTAATAAATTATTATTATTTTATTTTGAATAAGCTTGTATGAACTAAAACAATTATTTTATGACAAAATAAAAGGTCTTAATGATTTGAAATAGATAGCTGTTCATATAGTCTTAATTGTTTGAATTGCTTCGATAAACAGATTAATTTTTTAAATCTCTTAGTTGTTAATTTTTGGAATATTATTAAATTAGTATTATTTTATTCTGAATAAGTTTATATGAACTACAACAATTATTTTATGACAAAACAAAAGGTTATAATAGTTTGAAATAGATAATTGTTCAAATAGGAGTTGGTTTGGTAAATAGATTTATTTTTTAAATCTCTTACTTTTTACTTTTTGAAAATTAATAAATTAATATTATTTTATTCTGAATAGACTTGTATGATGGAAAACAATTATTTTATAACAAAACAAAAGTTTGTAACAATTTGAAATAGATAATTGTTCAAATAGCTAATATTATTTGAACCAATTCAATAAACTAACTTATTTTTTAAATCTCTAACTTATTAATTTTTGAAATATTAATAAAGTAATAACATTTTATTTTGGATAAGCATTTATGAACTGAAACAATTGTTTTATGATAAAACAAAAGGTCATATTTATAATAAATAGGTGAACTTGTTCGAAAAATAGATTTATTTTTTAAAATTTGTTGTTTATTAATTTTTGAATGTTAATAAATTAATATTATTTTATTTCAAATAAGCATGTGTGAACTGAAAAAATTATTTTATGACTAAACAAAAGGTCATAACGATTTGAAATAGATAATTATTCTAATAGTCTTAATCATTTGAATTGGTTCGGCAAACACATTTATTTTTTAAATCTGTTATTAATTTTTAGAATACTATTAATTTAGCAATAATTTACTGCAAATAAGCTTGTATGAATATAAACAATTGTTTTATGACAAAACAAAAATCATAATGTTTTGAGATAGATAATTGTTCAAATAATCATAACTATTAGAACGGGTTCGATAAATAGATTTAGTTTTTAAATCTCTTTTTAATTTTCAAAATATTGATAAATGTTTATTATTTTATTTTGAATAATTTTGTATGAACAGAAACAATTGTTTTACGACAAAACAAAATATCATAATGATTTGAAATAGATAATAGCTCAAATGGATATGACTATTTGAACTTGTTTGGTGAATAAATTTATTTTTTAAATCTCCAACTTATTAATTTTAAGAATATTAATAAGTTAGTATTATTTTATTTCAAATAAACTTATATGAATAGAAACAATTGTTTCATGACAAAACAAAAGATCATAGTGATTTGAAAAAAATATTTATTCAAATAGTCATAATTATTTGAACTTGCTTGGTAACTAGATTTATTTTTTAAAGCTTTTACTTATTAATTTTTGAAATTTTAATAAATTAGTATTATTTTATTCCAAATAAGCTTTTATGAACAGAAACAATTGGTTTATGACAAAATAAAAGGTCATAACAATTTGAAATAAATAATTATTCAAATAGTTATAACTATTTGAATGTGTTCAAAAAAACATATTTATTTTTTAAATTTTTACTTATTGATTTTTCAAATATTAATAAATTTATATTATTTTATTTGAAATAAGCTTACATGAATAGAACCAATTATTTTATGACAAAACAAAATGTCATAATGTTTTGAAATAAATAATTATTTAGATAGTCATAACTATTTAAACATGTTCAATAAACAAATTCATTTTTTATTCTCTTACTCATTATTTTTTGGAATATTAATAAATTGGTATTGTTTTATTTCAAATAAGCTTATATGAACTAAAATAATTATTTTATTACAAAACAAAAGGTCACAATGATTTAAAATAGATAATTATTCAAATAGTTAGAACTATTTGAACTTGTTTGAAAAACATATTTTTTACTTAAATCGTTTACTTATTAATTGTCAAAATATTAATAAATTAATATTATTGTAATTCGAATAAGCTTGTATGAATAGAAACAATTGTTTTATGACAAAACAGAAAGTCATAAGAATTTGAAATAAATAATTATTCAAATAGTCATAAGATTTGAACTTATTCGATAAACAGATTTATTTTTTAAATGTTTTACATATTAAGTATCTTTATATTAATAAGTTTTTATTATTTTCTTCACAATAAACTTTTATGAACAAAAAAAATCATTTTATGACAAAACAAAGGGTTATAGCAATTTCAAAAAGAAAATTATTGGAATAGTCATAATTATTTAAAGTTGCTCAACAAGCAGATTTATTTTTTAAATCTCTTACTTATTAATTTTTTTAATATTAATAACTTAGTATTATTTTATTTTTGAATAAGCTTATATGACAAAACAAAAGGTCATAATGGTTTGAAATAAATAATTATTCAAATAGTCATTACTATTTAATTTAGTTCAATAAACATATTTATTTTTAAAATTTTTTACTTATTAATTATTGAAATATTAATAAATTAGTATTATTTTAATCTAAATAAGCTTGTATGAATAGAAATAGTTGTTTTATAACAAAACAACAAGTTATAACTTTTTGAAATAAATAATTGCTCAAATAGTCATAATTATTTCAACTCATTTCATAAATAGATTTATTTTTTAAATCTTTTATTAATTTTCAAAATATTAATAGATTAGTATTATTTTATTCCAAACAAACTTATATGAACAAAAATATTTGTTTTATGACAAAACAAAAGATATAACTATTTGAAATAGATAATTGTTCAAATAGTCATAGTTATTTGAATTGGTTAGGTAAATAGAATTATTTTTTAAATCTCTTGTTAAATTTTGAAATATTAATAAATTCATTTTATTTTATTCCAAATAAGCTAGTATAAATTCAAAAAAACTTATTTTATGCTAAAACAAAAGGTCATAATGATTTGAAATAGATAATTGTTCATATAGTTTTAAATATTTGAACTGGTTCAACAAAGAAATTTATTTTTTAATTCTCGTCGTTACTAATTTTTAGAATATTATTAGATTAGTATTATTTTATTTTGAATAAGATTTTATGAACAAAAATAATTGTTTTATGATACAACAAAAGGCTATAATGATTTGAAGTTTACAATTGTTCAAATAGTTACGTATTTGGACTAGTTCGATAAATAGATTTATTTTTTAAATCTCTTACTTATTAATTTTTGAAAGATTATTAAATTAGTATTATTTTATTCCAAATAGGCTTGAATGATAAAAAAAATTTGTTATATGACCAAACAAAAGGCCATAATTTTTGATAAATAGATAATTGTTCATATAGTCTTAATTATTTGAACCACTTCGACAAATAGATTTATTTTTTAAATCTCTTAATTATCAATTTTTGGAATATTATTAAATTAGTATTATTTTATTCCAAAAAAGCTTATATGAACTAAAACAATTATTTTATAATAGAACAAAAGGTTATAATGATTTGAAATAGATAATTGTTTAAATAAAAATTTGTTCGATAAATAGATTTATTTATTAAATCTCTTACTTATTAATTTTTGAAATATTAATAAACTACTATTATTTAATTTCGAATAGGCTTGTATGATGAAAAACAATTGTTTTAAGAGAAAAGAAAAGTTTATAATGATTTGAAATAGATAATTGTTTAAATGGCTATAATTATTTGAAGCGATTCTATAAACTAACTTATTTTTTAAATCTTTATCTTTTCAATTTTTGAAATATTAATAAAGCAATATTATTTTATTTCACATAATCTTTTATGAACTGAAACAATCGTTCTATGATAAAACAAAGGGTCATACTTCTTATAAATATATAATTGTTCAAATAGTCATAACTATTTAAACTTGTTTTGTAAACAGATTTATTTTTTAAAATTTTTTATTTATTAAATTTTTGAATGTTAATAAATTAGTATTATTTTATTTCAAATAAGCATGTATGAACTAAAAAAGTTATTTATGACTAAACAAAATGTTAGAACATTTTGAAATAGATAATTATTCTAATAGTCTTAACTATTTGAACTAACTCGACAAACACATTTATTTTTTAAATCTCTTACTTATTAATTTTTAGAATATTATTAATTTAGCAATATTTTACTTCGAATAAGCTTGTATGAATAGAAACAATTATTTTATGACAAAACAAAGATCATAACAATTTGAGATAGATAATTGTTGAAGTAGTCATAACTATTTGAACTAGATTAATAAATAGATTTAATTTTTAAATCTCTTATTAACTTTTGAAATATTAATGAATTAGTATTATTTTATTTTTAATAATTTTATATAAATAGAAATAATTGTTTTATGACAAAACAAAATGTTATAAACATTTGAAATAGATAATAGCTCAAATGGACATGACTATTTGAACTTGTTCGGTGAATAGATTTATTTTTTGAATCTCCAACTTATTAATTTTTGAAATATTAATAAATTAGTATTATTTTATCTCAAATAAAATTGCATAAATAGAAATAATTGTTTTATAACAAAACAAAAGATCATAACGATTTGAAATAAATAATTGTTCAAAGAGGCATAACTATTTGAACTCGCTCGGTAAATAGATTTATTTATTTTTAAATCTTTTACTTATTAATTTTTGGAATTTTAATAAATTAGTATTATTTTATTTTGAATAAGCTTTTATGAACAAAAACAATTAGTTTATGACAAAACAAAAAATCGTAATGATTTAAAATAGATAATTATTCAAATAGTGACAAATATTTGAACGTGTTTGAAAAACATACTTATTTTTTAAATCTTTTTCCTATTAATTGTCTTAATATTAATAAATTGTATTATTTCATTCGAAGTAAGCTTATATGAATAGGAAAGATCATTTGGTGACAAAACAAAAGGTTATAGTAATTTAAAATAGATAATTGTTCAAATAGTCATAATTATTTAAACTTGTTCAATAAATAGATTCATTTTTTAAATCTCTTAATTATTAATTTTTAGAATATTAATAACTTATTATTATTTTATTTCAACTAGGCTAATATGAACTAAAATAATTTTTTTATGACAAAACAAAAGGTCATAATGATTTGAAATAAATACTTATACAAATAATCATGATTATTTGATCTAGTTCAGTAAACATATTTATTTTTTAAATTTTTTACTTACTAATTGTCAAAATATTAATAAAATAGTATTACTTTAATTTGAATAAATTTTTATGAACATAAATTATTGTTTTGTAACAAAAGAAAAAATAATAACAATTTGAAATAAATAATTGCTCAAATAATCATAACTTTTTGAACTGGTTTGATAAACATGAACAGAAAAAATCATTTTACGACAAAACAAATAGTTATAGTAGTTTCAAATAGATAAATTCTTGAAATAGTTATAATTATTTAAACTTGTTCAGTAAACAATTCATTTTTTAAATCTCTTAATTATTAATTTTTGGAATATTAATAACTTAATATTATTTTATTTTGAATAAGCTTATATGAACTGAAATAATTTTTTTATGATAAAACAAAAGGTCATAACGATTTGAAATGGATATGTATTCAAATAATCACGACTGTTTGATCTAGTTCGATAAAGATATTTATTTTAAAAAATTTTTAGTTATTAATTATTGAAATATTAATAAATTAGTATTTTTTTAATTTGAACAAGCTTGTATGAATAAAAACTATTATTTTATAACAAAAAAAAGTCATAACAATTTGAAAGAAATAATTGTTGAAATTGTCATAACTATTTGAAGTGGTTCGATAAATAGATTTATTTCTTTAAACCTCTTATTAATTTTTTAGTAGATTAGTATTTTTTTTTGAAACAAACTTATATGAATAAAAACATTTGTTTTATGACAAAACAAAAGGTCATAACAATTTGAAATAGATAATTGTTCAAATATTCATAATTATTTGAACTAGTTATGTAAACAAAATTATTTTTTAAATCCTTTACATATTAATTTCTAAAAATTAATAAATTCATTTTATTTTATTATGAATAAGCTAGTATGAATTGAAAATTTGTTTTATGATAAAATAAAAGTGATTTGAAATAGATAATTGTTCATATAGTCTTAACTATTGGAAGTAGTTCGGCAAACAAATTTATTTTTTAAATCTCTTAGTTATTAATTTTTAGAATATTATTATATTAGTATTATTTTATTTGAATAAACTTGTATGAACAAAAATAATTGTTTTATGACAGAACACAAGGTTAGAATGATGTGAAGTATACAATTATTCAAATAGTTATAATTATTTAAACTGATTTGATAAATAGATTTCTTTGTTAAATCTTATACTTATTAAATTTTTAAAGATTAATAAATTAGTATATTTTATTCTGAATAAATTTGTATGATAAAAAATAATTGTTACATGACAAACAAAACGTAATAACAGTTTTTTAAATAGATAATTGTTGAAATGGCCATAATTATTTGAACTGATTTGGTAAACAGATTTATTTTTTAAATCACTTACTTATTAATTTTCAGAATATTAATAATTAGTATTATTTAATTTTGAACAAGCTTGTATGAACTAAAACAATTGTTTTATGACAAAACAAAAAGTTATAATGATTTGAAATAGATAATTGTTCATATAGTCTTAATTGTTTAAACTGCTTCGACAAACATATTTATTTTTTAAATCTCTTATTTATTAATTTTTGAAATATTATTAAATTAGTGTTATTTTATTCTGAATATGCTTATATAAACTGAAAATTTATTTTATAATAGAATAAAAGGTTATAACGATTTGAAATAGATAATGTTCAAATAGGAACTAATATAATAAATAGATTTATTTTTTAAATCTCCTACAAATTACTTTTTGAATATTAATAAATTAGTATTATTTTATTCTGAATAGGCTTATATGATGAAATCTAATTGTTTTATGACAAACAAAAGTTTGTAATGATTTGAAATTGATAATTATTTGAAAGGCAATAGTTATTTGAATCAATTTGATAAATTGACTTATTTTTAAAATTTCTAACTTATCAATTTTTGAACTATTAATCAAGTAATATTAGTTTATTTCAAATAAACTTTTATGAATTGAAACAATTGTTTTATGATAAAACAAAAGGTATATTTATTTTAAATAGATAATTATTCAAAAAGTCATAACTATTTAAACTTACTCCGTAAACAGATTTATTTTTTAAAATTTCTTGTGTATTAATTTTCTGAATGTTAATAAATTAGTATTATTTTATTTCAAATAAGCTTGTATAAACTAAAAAAAATTATTTTATGACTAAACAAATGGTCATAACGATTTAAAATAGATAATTGCTCTAATAATCTTAACTATTTGAATTAGTTTGGCAAACATATTTATTTTTTAAATCTCTTACTTATTAATTTTTAGAATATTATTAATTTAGCAATATTTTACCCCAAATGAGCTTGTATGAACAAAAACAATTGTTTTATGATAAAACAAAAATCTTAACAATTTGAACTGGTTCGATAAATAGATTTAGTTTTTAAATCTCTTATTAATTTTGGAAATATTAAAAAATTAGCATTATTTTATTCTTAATAATTTTGTATGAATAGAAACAATTGTTTTATGACAAAACAAAATGTCATAACGATTTGAAATAGATGATAGTTCAAATGAACATGACCATTTGAACTTGTTCGATCAACAAATTTATTTTTTAAATCTCAAACTTATTAATTTTTAGAATATTAATATATTAGTATTATTTTGTTTCGCATAAAATTGTATGAATAGAACAATTGTTTTAAACAAAACAAAAGATAATAACAATTTGAAATAAATAATTGTTCAAATAATCATAACTATTTAAACTTGTTTGGTAAATAAATTTATTTTTTAAATCTTTTATTTAATAATTTTTGGAATTTTAATAAATTAGTATTATTTTTATTCCAAATAGGCTTTTATGAATAGAAACAATTAATTTATGACAAAACAAAAAGGTTATAATGACTTGAAATAGATAATTCTTCAAATAGTTATAACTATTCGAACGTGTTTAGAAAACATATTTATTTTTTGAATTTTTATTTATTAATTTTTGAAATATTAATAAATTTATATTATTTTATTTTAAATAAGCTTGCATGAACAAAACCAATTGTTTTATCACAAAACAAAAGTTCATAATATTTTGAAATAGATAATTGTTCAAATAGTCATAACTATTTGAACATGTTCAGTAAACATATTCATTTTTTAATTCTCTTACTCATTAATTTTTGGAATGTTAATAAATTCGTATTATTTTATTTTGAATAAACTTATATAAACCGAAAAAATCATTTTATTGCAAAACAAAATGTCACAATGATTTAAAATAGATAATTATTTGAATAGTCATGACTATTTGAACTTGTTCAGTAACTATATTTATTTTTTAAATCTTTGACTTATTATTTATTGAAATATTAATAAATTAATATTATTTTAATCTATATAAGCTTATATAATAAAAAACAATTGTTTTATGACAAAACAAAAAGTCATAATAATTTAAAATAAAAAATTGTTCAAATAGTCATAAAGATTTGAATTTGTTCGATAAACAGATTTATTTTTAAATTTTTTACTTATTAATTGTAAATTTGTATTATTTTATTTGAAATAAGCTTGTATAAATATAAAAAAATCATTTTATGACAGAACAAAAGGTTATAGCGATTTCAAATAGATAATTGTTGAAATAGTTATAATTATTTAAACTTGTTCGGTAAATATATTCATTTTTTAAACTCTTAATTATTAATTTTCAAAACATTAATAACATAGTATTACTTTATTTTGAATAATTTTTTATGAATTGAAATGTATTTTTTTATGACAAAAGAAAAGATCATAATGGTTTGAAATAGATATTTGATCAAGTTTGGTAAATATATTTATTTTAAAACATTTTTACTTATTAATTGTCAAAATATTAATAAATTAGTATTATTTTAATCCAAATAAGCTTGTATGAATAGAAACTATTATTTTATGATAGAAAAAAAGTCATAACAATTTGAAATAAATAATTCCTCAAATAGTTATAACTATTTGAACTGGTTTGATAAATAAATTTATTTTTTAAATCTCTTATTAATTTTTAAAATATTAATAGATTGGTATTTTTGTTTATTTTAAACAAACTTATATAAATAAAAATATTTATTTTACAACAAAACAAAATGTCATAAGGATTTGAAATAGATAATTGTTCAAATAGTCATAATTATTTGAACTGGTTAGGTAAACATAATTACTTTTTAAATCTCTTACATATTAATTTTTGAAATATTAATAAATTCATTTTATTTTATTCTAAATAAGCTATTATGAATTGAAAAAATTGTTTTATGGCAAAAGAAAAATAATTTAAAATAGATAATTGTTCATATAATCTTAACTATTTGAACTAGTTTGGCAGATAATTTATTTTTTAAATCTCTTAGTTATTAATTTTTGAAATATTATTATATTAGTGTTATTTTATTTCAAAACAACTTGGATGAACAAAAATAATTGTTTTATGACAGAACAAAAGGTTATAATGATTTGAAGTATACAATTGTTCAAATAGTCATAACTATTTAACTAATTTGGTAAATGGAGTTATTTTGTAAATCCCTTACTTATTAATTTTTGAAAGATTAATAAATTAGTATTATTTTATTTTGAATAAACTTATACAATCAAAACAATTATTATAGGACCAAACAAAAGGTAATAATGATTTAAAATAGATAATTATTGAAATTGCCATAATTATTTGAACTAACTTGGTAAACAGATTGACTTTTTAAATCACTTAATTATTAGTTTTCAAAATATTAATAAATTAGTATTATTTTATTTTGAATAAACTTGTATGAACTGAAACAATTGTTTTGTGACAAAACGAAAGGTCAGAACGATTTTTGATAGACAATTGTTTAAATAGTCATAACTATTTGAATTTGTTTGGTAAAAAAATTTATTTTTTTAAACTCTTGTTTATTAATTTTTGACATATTAAGAAATTAGTATTATTTTATTTTGGATAAGTCATTATGAACTGAAACAATTGTTTTATGTCAAAACAAAAGGTCATAATGATTTTAAATAATTAATTCTTCAAATAGTCATAACTATTTGAATTTGTCCAATAAATGGATTTATCTTTTCAAATATTTTGCTTATTAATTTTTCAAATTTTAATAAATTGAGATTATTTTATTCCAAATAAGCATGTAAGATATGAAACAAATATTTTATGACTAAACAAAAGGTTAGAATGATTTACAATAGATAATTATTCTAATAGTTTTAACTATTTGAACTGGTTCAGCAAATAAATTTCTGTTTTAAATCTCTCATTAATTTTTGAAATATTATTGAATTAATATTATTTTTAACCGAATAAGCTTCTATGATCAGAAATAATTTTTTTATGACAAAATAAAGATCTTAACAATTTGAGACTAATAATTGTTCAAATAGTCATAACTATTTGAATTGGTTTGATAAACATATTTATTTTTTAAATCTCTTACTTACTAATTTTTGAAATATTAATAAATTACTATTATTCTATTTTGAATAAGCTTGTATGGTCAAAAACAATTATTTTATGACAAAAGAAAGGTCATAATAATTTGAAATAGATAGTTGTTCAAATGACAATAATTACTTTAATTGATTCGGTAAACAAATTTATTTTTAAAATTTTTTCTTATTATTTTAAAAGATATTAATAAATTAATATTATTTTATTTCAACTAAGCTTGTATTAACTTAAACAATTATTTTATAACAAATCAAAAAGTTATAACAATTTTAAATAGAAAACTGTTCAAATGGTAAACAAACTTATTTTTTTAAATATCTTTCTCATTAATTTTTTGAATGCTAATAAATTATTATTAATTTATTCTGAATAAGCTTGTATGAATTGGAACAATTGTTTTATGACTAACCATTTAAACCGATTCAGTAACAAATTTATTTTTTAAATCTCTTATTAATTTTTAAAATATTATTAAATTAGTATTATTTTAATCAAAATAAACTTATACAAACAAAACAATTGTTTTACGAAAAAAGAAAAGGTCATAACAATTTAAAATATATAACCATTTATATAGTCTTAACTATTTGAACTGGTTCGACAATTAGATTTTTTTTTTAATTTTCTTTTAAGTTTTAGAATATTATCAAATTAACATTATTTTATTTCAAATAAAAGAGTATCAACAGAACCAATTGTTTGATTACAAAATAAAAAGTTATAACGATTTGAAATAGATAATTATTCAAATAGTCAAAACTATTTGAAATGATTTAGTAAACAGATTTATTTTTTAAATCTCTTACGAATTAATTTTCTAAATAATAATAAATTAGTATTATTTTATTTTGAATAAAATTATCTTAACCAAAAAAATTGTTTTATGCCAAAATAAAAGGTCTTAACAATTTGAAATAAATAATTGTTCATATAGTCTTAATTGTTTGAACAAAAGGTCATAACAATTTGAAATAAATAAATGTTAATAAATTAGTATTATTTTATTTTGAATAGGCTTGTATGAAATAAAACAATTATTATATGAATAAACAATAGGTCAAAACGATTTGAAATAGATAATTATTCTAATGCTCTTAACTATTTGAACTGGTTTAGCAAACACATTTATTTTTTAACTCTCTTATTAATTTTTGAAATATTATTAAATTAGTATTATTTTTATCTACATAAGCTTGGATGATCAAAAACAATTATTTTATGAGAAAACAAAGATCATAATGATTTGAGATGATATTTGTTCAAATAGTCGTAACTATTTGAACTGGTTTGGAAAAAAAGTTTTAGTTTTTAAATCTCTTACCTCTTAATTTTCAAAATATTAATAAAGTAATATTATTTTATTTCAGATAAGTTTTTATGAACTGAAACAATTGTTTTATGACAAAATGAAGCTCATAATGACTTTAAGTAATTAGAATGATTGTTTAAAAAGTCAAATCTTTTTTAATTTTTTCAATAAGCAGATTTATTTTTTTAAATCTCTTACTCATTAATGTTTCAAATGTTAATATATTAGTATTATTTTATTTTGAATAAGCTTGTATGAACTGAAATAATTGTTTTATATCTAAATAAAATGTTAGAACGATTTGAAATAAATAATTGTTCTAATAGTCTTAACTATTTGAACAGCTCGACAAACACATTTATTTTTTAAATCTTTTACTTATTAATTTTTGGAATATTATTAAATTGGTATTATTTTAATCTGAATAAGCCTGTATGAAAAGGAACAATTGTTTTATGATGAAATAAAGATCATAACGTTTTGAGATTGATAATTATTCAAATGGTTATAATTATTTGAACTGTTTCAAAAAACAGATTTAGTTTTTAAATGTCCTATTAATTTTCAAAATATTAATAGATCAATATTATTTTAATATGAATAATTTTGCATCAACAGAAACAATTATTTTATGACAAAACAAAAAGTCATAACAATTTGAAATAGATACAAATGGACATGATTATTTGAACTTGTTTGGTAAATAGATTTATTTTTTAAATCTCCAACTTATTAATTTTTTTAATATTAATAAGTTAGTATTATTTTATTTTGAATAAAATTGTATTAATAGAAACAATTGTTTTATGAACAAACAAAAGATCATAACGATTTGACATAAATAATTATTCAAATAGTTATAACTATTCGAACTCGCTCAGTAAATAGATTTATTTTTTAAATCTTTATTCCAAATAAGTTGTTATAAACAGAAACAATTGGTTTTTGACAAAACAAAAGGTCATAACGATCTAAAATATATAATTGTTCAAATAGTCATAACTATTTGAACGTGTTCAAAAAACATATTTATTTTTTAAATTTTTACTTATTAATTTTTGGAAAATTAATAAATTTATATTGTTTTATTCGAAATAAGCTTGCATGAATAGAACCAATTGTTTTATGACAAAAGAAAAGGTCATAATGTTTTGAAATAGATAATTGTTCAGATAGTCATAACTATTTGAACATATTTGGTAAATAGATTCATTTTTTAATTCTCTTACTCATTAATTTTCACAATATTAATAAATTAGTATTATTTGATTTCAAATAAGCTTATATGAATGAAAAAAATTATTTTATTACAAAACAAAATGTCACAGTGATTTGAAATAGATAATTATTCAAATAGTCATGACTATTTGAACTTGTTTAGTAAACATATTTATTTTTTAAAATCTTTTACTCATTATTTGTAGAAATATTAATCAAGTAATATTATTTTAATCCGAATAAGCTTGTTTGAATAGAAACAATTGCTTTATGACAAAATAAAAAGTCATAACAATTTAAAATAAATAATTATTCAAATAGTCATAAAGATTTGAACTTATTCGATAAAAATATTTATTTTTTAAATCTTTTACTTATTAATTGTCTTAATATTAATATATTTATATTATTTTAATCAAAATAAGCTTGTATGAACAAAAAAATCATTTATTGACAAAACAAAAGGTTATAGCAATTTTAAATAGATAATTGTTCAAATAGTCATAATTATTTAAACTTGTTCGATAAACAGATTCATTTTTTAAATCTCTTAATTATTAATTTTTAGAATATTAATAGGTTAGTATTATTTTATTTTGAATAATTTTATATTAACTGAAATAATTTTTTTATGACAAAACAAAATGTCATAATGATTTGAAATAGATATTTATTAAAAAAGTCATAACTATTTGATCTAGTTTCGTAAACATATTTATTTTTAAAATTTTTTATTTATTAACTATTGAAATTTTAATAAATTAGTATAATTTTAATCCAAATGAGCTTATATGAACATAACTATTGTTTTATAATAGAACAAAAAGTCATAACAATTTAAAATAAATAATTACACAAATAGTCATAACTATTTAAACTGGTTTAATAAACAGATTTAATTTTTAAATCTCATATTAATTTTGAAATATTAATAGATTATGACAAAACAAAATAACATCATGATTTGAAACAAATAATTATTTATATAGCCTTAACTATTTAAATTGGTTCGACAAACAAATTTATTTTTTAAATCTCTAAGTTATTGATTTTCATGATATTATTAGATTAGTATTATTTTATTTCGAATAAGCTTGTATGAACATAAATAATTGTTTTATGACAAAACAAAAGGTTATAACAACTTGAAATATATAATTGTTCAAATAGTCATAATTATTTGAATTGGTTCGATAAACAAATAATCTTCTACTTATTAATTTTGAAATATTAATAAATTACTATTATTTTATTTTGAATTGGCTTGTATGACGAAAAACAATTGTTTTATGATAGAACAAAAGTTCATAATGATTTGAAATAGATAATTGTTTAAATGGCCATAACTATTTGAACTAATTCAATAAACTGGTTTTATTTTTTAAATCTCCAACTTATCAATTTTTGAAATATTAATAAAGTAATATTATTTTATTTTGGATAAACTTTTATGAAATGAAACAATTGTTTTATGATAAAACAAAAGGTCATAATGATTTTAAATAGATAATTATTCAAATAGTCATAATTATTCGAACTTATTCGGTAAACAAATTTATTTTTGTAAATTCCTTGCTTACTAAATTTCTAAATGTTAACAAATAAATATGTATGAACTAAAACAATTATTTTATGACTAAACAAAAGATTAGAAGGATTTGAAATAGATAATTTTTCTAATAGTCTTAACTATTTGATTGGTTTAGCAAATACATTGTTTTATGACAAAATAAAAGGTCAAAACAATTTTATATAGATAATTATTCAAATAGTTATATCTAATTAAAATTGTTCAATAAACAGATTTATTTTTTTTAAATCTATTGCTTTATTAATTTTTCGAATGTTAATATAGTATTATTTATTTCAAATAAGCTTGTATGAACTGAAATTATTTTTTTATAAGTAAAAAAAGGTTAAAACGATTTGAAATAGATAATTGTTCTAATAGTCTTAACTATTTGAACTAGTTTGACAAACATATTTATTTTTTAAATCTCTTACTTATTAATTTTCAAAAATTATTAAATTAGATCATTTTAATCGAATAAGCTTATGTGAAAAGAAACAATTGTTGTATGACAAAATAAAGATCATTACGATTTGAGATAGATAATTGTTCAAATAGTCATAGCTATATGAATTGGTTCAGTAAACAGATTTAGTTTTTAAATCTCTTATTAATTTTCAAAATATTAATAAATTAGTATTATTTTATTTTGAATAATTCTGTATGAACAGAAATAATTGTTTTATGACAAAACAAAAGGTCATAATGATTTGAAATAGATAATTGTTCAAATGGATAAGACTATGTGAAGTTGTTTGGTAAATAGATTTATTTTTTAAATCTCCTACCTATTAATTTGCAAAATATTAATAAAGTAGTATTATTTTATTCTGAATAAACTTGTACGAATAGAAACAATTATTTTATGACAAAACAAAAGATCATAACTATTTGAAATAAAAAATTATTTAAACAGTAATACCTATTTGAGCTTACTTGATAAACAGATTTATTTTTTAAATCTTTTACTTAGTAATATTTGGAATTTTAATAAATTAGTATTATTTTATTTCAAATAAGCTTGTATGGATAGAAACAATTGGTTTACCACAAATAAAAAGTCATAACTATTTGAAATAGATAATTATTCAAATAGTTAGAACTATTTGAATGTGTTCAGAAAATAAATTTATTTTTTAAATTTTTACTTATTAAATTTTGGAATATTAATAAATTTAATTGTTTTATTCGAAATAAGCTTGTATGAACAAACAATTATCTTATGACAAAACAAAAGGTCATAGTAATTTGAAATAGATAATTATTCAAATAGTCATAACTATTTGAACTTGTTCAATAAACAGATTCATTTTTTTAAATCTCTTACCAATTAATTTTCAAAATATTAATAAATTAGTGATATTTTATTTCGAATAAGCCTATATGAATTGATACAATTATTTTATGACAAAAAAAAGGTCATAACGATTTGAAATAGATAATTATTCAAATAGTTATGACTATTTGAACTTGTTCAGTAAACATATTTATTTTAAAATCTTTTACTTATTAATTTTTAAAATATTAATAAATTAATATTATTTTAATTCGAATAGGTTTGTATGAAGAAAAACAATTGTTTCATGACAAAACAAAAAGTCATAACTATTTGAAATAAATAATTGTTCAAATAGTCAAACTATTTGAACTTATTTGATAAATAGATTTATTTTTTAAATCTTTTACTTATTATGTGTCTATATATTAATAAATTTATGTAATTTTATCTGAAATAAGCTTGTATGAATAGAAAATTTTGTTTTATGACAAAACAAAAGGTTATAGCAATTTGAAATAGATAATTGTTCAAATAGTCAAAATTATTTATACTTGTTCGGTAAACAAATTCATTTTTTAAATCTCTTACTTATTAATTTTTAGAATATTAATAAAATAGAATTATGTTATTCAAATAAGCTTGTACGAATAGAATCAATTGTTTTGTGATAAAACAGAATGTTATAATGATTTGAAATAGATAATTGTTTAAACAGTCATAACTATTTGCACTGGTCAAGCCAACAGTTTCATTCTTCAAATCCGTTACTTATTAGCTTTCAAAATATTAATAAATTAGCATTACTTTATTTCTAATAAGACTATATAAACAGAAATAATTGTTTTATCACAAAACAAATGGTCATAATGATTTGAAATAAATAATTGTTGAAATAGTTATAACTAATTAAACTAGTTTAGTAAACAGATTTATTTTTTAAATTTCTTACTTCTTAATTTACAAAATATTAATAAATTAATATTATTTTATTCCAAACAAACTTATATGAACAAAAACATTTGTTTTATGACAAAACAAAAGGTCATAAAGATTTGAAATAGATAATTGTTTAAATAGTCATAATTATTTGAACTGGTTAGGCAAACATAATTGTTTTTTAAATTTGTTGCTTATTGGGATTTGAAATATTAATAAATTATTTTATTTTATTTTGAATAAATTACTAAGAATTGAAAAAAAAAATCTTACGAAAAAATAAAAGGTCATAATGATTTGAAATAAAGAAATGTTCTTATAGCCTTAACTATTTGAACTAGTTTAGCAAACAAATTTATTTTTTAAGTCTCTTAGTTATTAATTTTCAAAATATTATTAAATTAGTATTATTTTATTTTGAATAAACTTGTGTGAACAGAAATAATCATTTTATGAGATAACAAAAGGTTATAACAATTTGAAATATATAATTATTCAAAGAGTCATAACTATTTGAACTGGTTCGGTAAACAGGTTAACTTTTTAAATCTCTTACTTATTAATTTTTGAAATATTAGTAAATTAGTATTATTTTCTTCCGAATAAGCCTGTATAATGAAAAACAATTGTTTTATCATAAAACAAAAGTTCTTAATGATTTGAAATAGATAATTGCTCAAATGGCCATAATTATTTAAACTAATTTGATAAACTGATTTATTTTTTAAACCTCTAACTTATCAATTTTTGAAATATTAATAAAGTAATATTATTTTATATCGGATAAACTTTTGTGTGCTAAAATAGTTATTTTATGATAAAATAAAATGTCATAACGATTTTAAATAGATAATTATGTAATAGTCTTAACTATTTGAACTTATTCGATAAATAATTTTTTTTAAATTTCTTATTAATTTTCTTAATGTTAATAAATTTGTATTATTATATTTTGAATAAACATGTATGAATTGAAACAATTATTTTTTGATTAAACAAAAGATCAAAACAATTTGGAATAGATAATTGTTCTAATAATCTTATCTATTTGAAATGGTTTGGAAAGCACATTTATTTTTAAATCCCCATTGATTTTCAAAATAGTAATAATAGTGGTATTATTTTATTCTGAATAATTTTGTATGAATAGATAAAATTATTTTACGACAAAACAAAATGTCATAATAATTTAAAATAGATAACAGTTCAAATGGACATGACTATTTGAACTTGTTCGATAAATAAATTTATTTTTTAAATCTCTAACTTATTAATTTTTAGAATAATAATAAATTAGTATTATTTTACTCCACATAAACTTGTATGAATAGAAACAATTGTTTTATGATAAAATAAAAGATCATAATGATTTGAAATATATAACTATTCAAATAGTCATAACTATTTGAACTTGCTCGATAAATAGATTTATTATTTAAAGCTTTTATTTATTAATTTTAGAAATATTAATAAATTAGCATTATTTTATTCTAAATAAGCTTGTATGAATAGAAACAATTTGTTTATAACTAAATAAATTGTTTTAACGATTTAAAATAGATAATTGTTCAAATAGTCATAACTATTTGAACGTGTTTAGAAAATGTATTTATGTTTTAAATTTTTACTTAACTTTTAGAATTTTAATAAATTTATATTATTTTATTCGAAATAAGCTTGCATGAACAAAACCAATTATTTTATGACAAAACAAATGGTCATATTATTTTGGAATAGATAATTATTTTGATAGTCATAACTAACTGAACTTTTTCAATAAACAAATTCATTTTTTTTAATTCTCTTACTCATACTTATATTAACTAAAACAATTGTTTTATACAAAATAAAAGGTTACAATGATTTGAAATAGATAATTATTCAAATAGTCATGACTATTTGAACTTGTTCAATAAACATATTTATTTTTTTAAATCTTTTACTTATTAATTGTCAAAATATTAATAAATTAATATTATTTTAATTTGAATAAGTTTATATGAACAAAAACATTTGTTTTATGACAAAACAAAAAGTCATAGCAATTATGTTTGCAAAACTATTTCAAATAATTATGACTATTTGAACAATTATCTATTTCAAATCGTTATTACCCTTTGTTTTGTCATAAAATAAATGTTTTTGTTCATATAAGTTTGTTTAGAATAAAATAGTATTAATTTATTAATATTTCAAAAATTAATATGTAAGAGATTTAAAAAATAAATTTGCTTGCCAAATCAGTTCAATTAGTTATAACTATTTGAATAATTATTTACTTCAAATTGTTATGATCATTTGTTTTATCATAAAACAATTGTTTCTGTTCATACAGTCTTATTCAAATAAAGTAATGCTAATTTATTAATATTTTAAAAATGAATAAGTAACGGATTTAGAAAGTGTATTTGTTGGCCTAACCAGTGTAAATAATTATGATTGTTTGAGCAATTATCTATTTCAAATCATAATGACCTTTTGTTTTGTCATAAAATAATTGTTTCTGTTCATACAAGCTTATTTGGGATAACATTAGTCGAATTTATTAATATTCTAAAAATTAATAAGAGATTTAAAAAATGAATCTGTTTATTGAATAAGTTCAAATAGTTATGGCTATTTGAATAATTATCTATTTCAATTTGCTATAACATTTTATATTGTCATAAAACAACTTTTTCTATTCATACAAGCTTATCTCAAATCTATTTACTGAATAATTTCAAATAGTTATGATTATTTAAATAATTATTTATTTCAAATTGTTATGACCTTTTGTTTTGTGATAAAACAATTATTTTTGTTCATACTAACTTATTCAAATTAAAATAATATTAATTTGTTAATATTTTGAAAATTAATAAGTAAAAGAGATAAAAAAATAAATATGTTTACCAAACAAGTTCAAATAGTAATAACTATTTGAATAATTATCTATTTCAAATCATTATGACCTTTTGTTTTGTCATAAAATAATTGTATCAATTCATATAGGCTTATTTGAAATAAAAAAATACTAACTTATTACTATTTCAAAAATTAATGAGTAAGAGATTTAAAAAATGAATCTGTTTACTAAACAAGTTCAATAGTTATGACTATTTGAACAATTATCTATTTTAAATCATTATGACCTTTTGTTTTGCCATAAAATAATTGCTTCTATTCATACAAGCTTATTTCGAATAAAATAATATGAATTTACTAATATTCCAAAGATTCATAAGTAAAAATATAAAAAATAAATATATTTTTTGAACATGTTCAAATAGTTATGGTTATTTGAACAATTATCTATTTCAAATCGTGATGACTTTTTGTTTTACCATAAAACAATTATTTTTATTCGTAAAAGTCTATCAAAATAAAATAATAATTTATTAAAATTCCAAAAATTAATAAGTAAAAGATTAAAAAATAATTTTGTTTAACTAGTGAGTTCAAATAGTTATGAATATTTAAATAATTATTTATTTTAAATCGTTATAATCTTTTGTTTTGTCATAAAACAATTTTTTCTATTCATACAAAATTATTTAGAATAAAATAATACTAATTTAATAATATTTTGAAAATTAGAAAGAGATTTAAAAACTAAATCTGTTTATAAGACAATTTAAATAGTTATGAGTATTTGAATAATTATCTATCTCAAATTAGTATGATATTTGTTTTGTCATTAAACAATTGTTTCTATCTATACAAACTTATTTGGAGTAAAATATTGCTAAACTAATAATATTTTAAAAATTTATAAGTAAGAGATTTAAAATATAAATATATTTGTCGAATCAGTTCAAATAGTTAAGACTATTAGAACAATTATCTATTTCAAATCGTTCTGACCTTTTGTTTGGTTATAAAATAATTGTTTCAATTCATACATACTTATTCGAAATAAAATAATATTATTTTATTAACATTCAAAAAATTAATAAGCAAGCAATTTAAAAACATAAATCTGTTAACCAAACAAGTTTAAATAATTATGACTATTTGAACAATTATCATTTTAAAATTGTTATGACCTTTTGTTTTATCATAAAATAATTGTTTCATTTCATAAAACCTTATCCAAAATAAAATAATATTACCATATTAATATTTCAAAATTTGAAAATTTGGGAAATTTAAAACATAAATCAATTTATTCAATCAATTCAAATAGTTATGGCCATTTGAACAATTATTTATTTCCAATCATTTTGAACTTTTGTTTTGTCATAAAACAATTGTTTTTCACCATACAAGCCTATTTAGAATAAAAATAAATACTAATTTATTAATATTTCAAAAATTAATAAGTAGGAGATTATTTGTTTACTGAACCAGTTTAAATAATTATGACTATTTGAACAATTATATATTTCAAGTCATTATAACCTTTTGTTTTGTCATAAAACAATTTTTTATGTTCATACAAGCTTATTCGAAATAAAATAATATTAATCTAATAATATTATGAAAATTAATAATTATGAGATTTGAAAATAAAATTTGTTTGTTAAACCAGTTCAAATAGTTAAAGCTATATGAATAATTATCCATTTCAAATAATTATGTACTTTTGTTTTGTCGTAAAACAATGCTTTTGTTCATATAAGTTTGTTTAGAATAAAATAATATTAATTTATTAATATTTTAAAAATTAATAAGAGATTTAAAAGATAAGTTTGTTTACCAAACTAGTTCAATTAGTTATAACAATTTAAACAATTATTTATTTCATATTGTTATGACCATTTGTTTTGTCATAAAACAATTATTTCTATTGATACAGTTTTATTTAGAATAAAGTAATGTTAATTTATTAATATTCTAAAAATCAAAAGTAACAGATTTAAATAATGAATCTGTTGGCCTGACCAGTGCAAATAGTTATGACTTTTTGAATAACTATCTATATCAAATCATTATGACCTTTTATTTTGTCACAAAACAATTGTTTCTGTTCATACAAGCTTATTCAGAATAACATAATTCTAATTTATTAATATTCTAAAAATGAATAAATAAGAGATTTAAAAAATGAATTTGTTTATCGAACAAGTTTAAATAGTTATGACTATTTGAACAATTACCTATTTCAAATTGCCATAACCTTTTATTTTATCATAAAATAATTTTTACTATTCTTATAAGCTTATTTCAATTAAAATAATACAAAGTTATTATCATTCAGAATTAATAAGCAAAAGATTTGAAAAATAAATCTGTTTACCAAATAAGTTCAAATAGTTATGACTATTTGAATAAATATTTATTTCAAATCATTATGACCTTTTGTTTTGCCATAAAATAATTGTTTTTGTTCATACAAGCTTATTCGGATAAAAATAATATTATTTTATTAATATTTTGACAGTTAATAAGTATAAGATTTTAAAACTAAATATGTTTACTGAACAAGTTTAAATAGTTATAATTATTTGAATAATAATCTATTTCAAATTGCTATGACCTTTTGTTTCATCATAAACAATTGTATCAATTCATATAGGCTTATTTAAAATAAAATAATACTAATTTATTAATACTCTAAAAATTAATGAGAAAGAGATTTAAAAAATGAATCTATTTACCGAACAAGTTCAAATAGTTATGACTATTTGAAAATTTATCTATTTCAAATTATTATGACCTTTTGTTTTGTCATAAAATAATTGTTTTTGTTCATACAAGCTTATATTGAATAAAATAATATAAATTTATTAATTTCCAAAAATTAATAAATAAAAATTTTAAAAATAAATCTATTTTCTGAACACATTCAAATAGTTATGACTATTTGAATAATTATCTATTTCAAATTGTCATGAACTTTTGTTTTATCATAAACCAATTGTTTTTGTTCATACAAGCGTATTTGAAATAAAATAATACTATTTTATTAATATTCCAAAAATTAATAAGTAAAAGATTTAAAAAATAAATCTGTTTACCGCGTAAGTTCAAATAGTTATAACTATTTGAACAATCATTTATTTCAATTGTTTTGTTATAAAGCAATTGTTTCTATTCACATAAGTTTATTTGAAATAAAATAATACTAATTTATTAATATTTTAAAAATTAATAGGTAGGAGATTTAAAAAATAAATTTGCTTATCGAACAAGTTCAAAGAATCATGTCCATTTGAATAATTATCTGTTTCAAATTGTTATGATCTTTTGTTTTGTCATAAAACAATTGTTTCTATTCATGCAAAGTTATTCAAAATAAAATAATACTAATCTACTAATATTTTGAAAATTAATGAGATTTAAAAACTAAATCTATTTACTGAAATAGTTCAAATAGTTATAACTATTTGAATAATTATCTATCTTAAATCATTATGCTTTTCATTTTGTCATAAAACAATTGTTTCTTTCCATACTAGCTTATTCAGATTAAAATAATAGTAATTTAATAATATTTCAAAAATTAATAAGTAAGAGATTTAAAAAATAAATGTGTTTGCCAAACTAGCTCAAATAGTTAAGACTATTTTGTCATAAAACACATTCAAATAGTTATTATTAGTCAAACAATTATTTATTTCAAATAGTTATGATCTTTTGTTTTGTCATAAACCAATTGTTTATGTTCAAACATGTGTATTCGAAATAAAATAATGCTAGTTTATTCATATTCCAAAAATTAATAAGTAAAAGATTTAAAAAAGTAAATCTATTTACCGAGTAAGTTCAAATAGCTATGACTGGATGAACAAGTATTTATTTCAAATAGTTATGATCTTTTGTTTTGTCATAAAACAATTATTTCTATTCATACAAGTCTATTTGGAATAAAAGAATACTAATTTATTAATATTCTAAAAATTAATAGGTAGGAGATTTAAAAAATAATTTGTTTATCAAACAAGTTCAAATAGTCATGTCCATTTGAACAATTATCTATTTCAAGTTGTTATAACCTTTTGTTTTGTTATAAAACAATTGTTTCTATTTATGCAAAATTATTTAGAATAAAATAATATTTATCTATTAATATTTTGAAAATTAATAAGAGATTTAAAACTAAATCTATTTTTTGAAACAATTCAAATAGTTATGACTATTTGAACTATTATCTATCTCAAATCGTTATGATCTTTATTTCTTTATAAAACAATTGTTTCTTCTAATACAACCTTATTTAAATTAAAATAATACTAATTTAATAATATTACAAAAATTAATAAGTAAAAGATTTAAAAAATAAATATGTTTGCTGAACCAATTCAAATAGTTAACACTATTAGAACAATTATCTATTTCAAATTGTTCTAACCTTTTGTTTAATCATAAAGCAATTATTTCAATTCATACAAGTTTATTCAGAACAAAATAATACTAATTTATTAACATTCAAAAAATTAATGAGCAAGAGATTTCAAAAGATAAATCTGTTTATTGAACAAGTTTAAATAGATTGGACTATTTGAACAATCAATCTAACTATTTAAAGTCATTATGACCTTTTCTTCCATTATAAAATAATGTTTTAGCTCATAGAAACTTATCCGAAATAAAATAATACTACTTTACTAATATTTCAAAAATTAATAAGTAAGAGATTTAAAAACTAAAACTATTTTTTCGAATCAATTTAAATAGTTATGACTATTTAAACAAATATCATTCTCAAATCATTATGATCTTTGTTTTCTCTTAAAATAATTGTTTCTGATCATGCTTATTTGGATAAAATAATAATAATTAAATAATATTTTGAAAATTAATAAGAGATTTAAAAAATAAATATGTTTGCTGAACCAGTTCGAATAATTAAGACTATTAGAATAATTATCTATTTCAAATCATTTTAATCATTTGATTAATCATATAATAATTGTTTTAGTTCATACAAACTTATTCGAAATAAAATAATACTAATTTATTAACATTTATTTATTTCAAATTGTTATAAGTTTTTGTTAAAATAGTTAAGACTATATGAACAATTATTTATTCAAAGTGTTATGACTTTTATTTCAGCTCATACAAGTGCATTTGGAACAAAATAAAACAAATTTATTAATATTTCAAAAATTTATAAGTAAGAGATTTAGAAAAAAATTCTATTACCAAACCAGTTCAAATAATTATAACTATTTGAACAATTATCTATTTCAAATCATTAATACTTTTTTTGTCATAAAATAATTGTTTTTGTTAATATAAGTTTGTTCAAAATAAAATAATACTAATTTATTGATATTTAGAAAATTAATTAGTAAGAGATTTAAAAAATGAATATGTTTACCAAATCATTTCAAATAGTTTTGACTATTTGGATAATTATCTATTCAAATCGTTATAACATTTTATTTTGTCATCAAACTATTGGTTATGTTCATACTATTTTATTTGGAATAAAATAATACTAATTTAATAATATTTTGAAACTTAATAACCAAGAAAATTATCAATATCAAATCGTTAAGATCTTTGTATTGTAATAAAATAATTGATTTTGATCATAAAAGGTTTTTCAATTAAATATAATGCTAATTTAATAATATTTAAAAAATTATTAAGTAAGAGATTTATAATATAAATGTATTTGCTAAACCAGTTTAAATAGTTAAAGCTATTAGAATAATTATCTTTTTCAAATCATTTTTTACCTTTTGTTTAGTCATAAAATATTTGTTTCATATCTTACAAGCTTATTCAGAATAAAATAATCCAAATTTATTAACATTCAAAAAATTAATAAGCTAAAGGTTTGAAAAAATAAATCTATTTACTGAACAAGTTTAAACAGTTATGACTATTTGAAAAATTATTTATTTAAAATTAGTATGACCTTTTGTTTTAATATAAAACAATTGTTTCAGTTCATAAAAGCTTATCCAAAATAAAATAGTACTAATTTCTTAATATTTCAAAAATTAATAAGTAAAAGTTTAAAAATTAAATTTTTTTATCAAACAAATTCAAATAGTTATGACTATTTGAACAATTGTCTATTGAAAATTGTTATGACCTTTTGTTTTGTTACAAAATAATTGTTTCAGTTCATACAAGCTTATTCAAAATAAAATGGTACTAATTTATTAATATTCCAAAAATTAATAAGAGATTTAAAAAGTGAATCTGTTTACCATATCAGTTTAAATAATTATGGCCATTTCAATAATTATGTATTTCTAATCATTATTACCTTTTGTTTGGTTATATAACAATTGTTTTTGATTATACAAATTTATTTGGAATAAAATAATACTAATTTATTAATCTTTCAAAAATTAATAAAAGATGTTTACTGAACCAATTTAAATAATTATGACAATTTAAACAATTGTATACTTCAAATCATTATAGCCTTTTGTTCTATCATAAAACAATTATTTCTATTCATATAAGCTTATTTGAAATAAAATAATACTAATATAATAATATTTTGAAAATTAATAACTAAGAGATTTAAAAAATATATTTGTTTGTTGAACTAGTTCTAATAATTAAGACTATATTAACAATTATCTATTTCAAATTGTTTTGGTTTTGTCATAAAACAATTTTTTCAATTCATACTAGGTTATTCGAAATAAAATAAAATGAATTTATTAATATTTCAAAATTTAATATGTAAGAGATTTAAAAAATAATTTTGTTTACTTAATCAGTTCAAATAATTATGACTATTTGAACAATTATCTATTTCAAATCATTATGACCTTTTATTTTATCATAAAAGAAATATTTTTGTTTATATAAGTTTGTTCAGAATAAAAAAAATACTAATCTATTGATATTTCAAAAATTAATAAGTGATTTAGAAAATAAATCTATTTACCAAAACTGTTCAAATAGTTATGACTATTTGAGCAATTATTTATTTCAAATTATTATGATTTTTTTTTGTTATAAAATAATAGTTTTCTATTCATAAAAACTTATTCAGATTAAAATAATACTAATTTATTAATATTTCAACAATTAATAAGTAAAAATTTTCAAAAGTAAATATGTTTATTGAACTAGATCAAATAGTCATGACTATTTGAATAAATATTTATTTAAAATTGTTATGACCTTTGGTTTTGTCATAAAAAAATTATTTCAGTCCATATATGCTTATTCAAAATAAAATAATACTAAGTTATTAATATTTCAAAAATTAATAATTAAGAGATTTAAAAAATGAATATATTTATTGAACAAGTTTAAATAATTATGACTATTTTAACAATTATCTATTTGAAATTGCTATAACCTTTTGTTTTGTCATAAAATGATTTTTTCTGTTCATACAAGCTTTTTTTCTAATAAAATAATACAAATTTATTAATATTAAGACAATTAATAAGTAAAAGATTTAAAAAATAAATTTGTTCGCCAAACAAGTTCAAATCTTTATAATTGTTTGAATAATTATTTATTTCAAATTGTTATGATTTTTTGTTTTGTCATAAAACAATTGTTTCTATTTATACAAGCTTATTTGGATTAAAATAATATTAATTTATTAATATTTCAACAATTAATAAGTAAAAGATTTAAAAAATAAATATGTTTTCTGAATAAATTCAAATAATCATGACTATTTGAATAATTGTTTATTTTAAATTATTGTGACCTTTTGTTTTGTAGTAAAACGATTGTTTCAACTCATATAAGCTTATCTGAAATAAAATAATACTAATTTATTAATATTCCAAAATTAATGAGTAAGAGAATTAAAAAATGAATATGTTTACTGAACATGTTTAAATAGTTATGACTATTAGAATAATTATCTATTTCAAAACATTATGGCCTTTTGTTTTGTCATAAATCAATTGGTTCCGTTCATGCAAGCTTATTTCAAATAAAATAATATAAATTTATTAATATTTCAAAAATTAATAAGTAAAAATTTAAAAAATAAGTATGTTTTTTAACACATTCAAATAGTTATGACTATTTGAATAATTATCTACTTCAAATTGTTATGTCCTTTTGTTTTGTCATAAATCAATTGTTTCTGTTCATAAAAGCTTATTCAAAATAAAATAATACTAATTTCTTAAAAGACCAAAAATTAATAAGTAAAAGATTTAAAAAATAAATTTGTTTATCTAGGAGTTCAAATAGTTATGACTATTTGAATAATTATTTATTTCAAATTGTTATGATATTTTGTTTTGTCATAAAACAGTTGTTTCCAATAATACAAATTTATTCGAAATAAAATAATACTAATTTATTAATATTCTAAAAATTAATAAGTTGGAGATTTAAAAAATAAATTTGTTCACAAAACAAGTTCAAATAGTCATATCCATTTGAACTATTATCAATTTCAAATAGTTATGACACTTTATTTTATCATCAAACAATTGTTTCTATTCATACAAAACTATTCAGAATAAAATAATACTAATTTATTAATATTTCAAGAATTAATAAGACATTTAAAAAATAAATCTGTTTGCTAAACTAGTTCAAATAGTTATGACTATTTGAACAATTATTTCAAATTGTTATAACTCTTTTTTTCTATTATAAAAATTTGTTTCTGTTCATAAAAGCTTATTCAGAATAAAATATACTAATTTAATAATATTTTAAAAATTAATAACTAAGATTTAAAAAATGAATATGTTTGTCAAACCAGTTCAAATAGCTAAGACTATATGAACAATTATTTATTTTAAATTGTTATGACCTTTCGTTTTGTCATAAAATAATTGTTTCAACTCATACAAGCTTATTCAAAATAGAATAAAATTAGTTTATTAACATTTCTAAAATTTATAAGAGATTTAGAAAATAATTCTATTTACTGAACTAGTTCAAATAATTATAACTATTTGAACAATTATCTATTTCAAATCGTTATTACTTTTTTGTTTTGTCATAAAATAATTGTTTTTGTTAATATAAATTTGTTTGAAATAAAATTGTACTAATTTATTCATATTTAGAAAATTAATCAGTAAGAGATATAAGTAAATCTGCTTGCCAAACTAGTTCAAATAGTTTTGACTATTTGAATAATTATCTATTTCAAATCATTATAACCTTTTAGTTTGTCAGCAAACAATTGGTTCTATTTATACTATTTTATTTGAAATAAAATAATACTAATTTAATAATATTTCGAAACTTAGTAACCAAGAAAATTAAAAAATAAATCTAATTGCCCAACTAGTTCAAATAGTTAAGACTATATGAACGATTATCTATTTCAAATCATTATGACCTTTTCTTTTGTCATAAAACAATTGTTTTGTTTGTACAAGCTTATTCAAATTAAAATAATACTAATTTAAAAATATTTTAAAAATTATTAAGTATGAGATTTAAAAATAAACTTGTTTATCGAATTAGTTCAAATGGTTAAGACTATTAAAATAATTATCTATTTCAAATTGTTTCGACCTTTTATTGAGTCAAAACAATTGTTTCAGTTCATACAAGCTTATTTAGAATAAAGTAGTACTAATTTATTAACATTTGGAAAATTAATAAGAAAGTGATTAAAAAAATAAATCTATTTGCTGAATAAGTTCAAATAATTATTATTATTTTAAGAATTATCTATTTAAAATCATTATAACCTTTTGATTTGTCATAAAACAATTGTTTCAATTAATACAAGCTTAGATAGAATAAAATAATACTAATTTATTAATATTTCCTAAATTAATAAGCAAGAAATTTAAAAAATAAACCGATTTACCGAATTAGTTAAAATAATTATGGCCATTTGAATGATTTTCTATTTCAAATTATTATGACCTTTTGTTTTGTCATAAAACAATTGTTTTTGATCATACAAGCTTATTCAAAATAAAATAATACTAATTAATTAATATTTTAAAAATTAATAAGTAATAGATTTAAATAATAAATCTATTTATCGAATCGGTTTAAATAGTTAT
This sequence comes from Durio zibethinus, assembly GCF_047325235.1. Lineage (NCBI taxonomy): Eukaryota > Viridiplantae > Streptophyta > Magnoliopsida > Malvales > Malvaceae > Durio > Durio zibethinus. The sequence goes on along the minus strand of NC_143176.1, from coordinate 25,019,919 downwards.
GACTATTTGAACAATAGTCAATCTCAAATGATTAAAACCTTTATTTTGTCATAAAATAGTTGTTTCTAATCATAGCAGCTTATTTGGTTAAAAATAATACTAATTTAATAATATTTCAAAAATTAATAAGTAAGAGATTTAAAAAATAAATGTGTTTACCAAACCAGTTCAAATAGTTAAAACTATTAGAATAATTATTTATTTCAAATTATTTTGACCTTTTGTTTAGTCATAAAATATTTGTTTTATATCTTACAAGCTTATTTGCAATAAAATAATCTAAATTTATTGACATTTGAAAAATTACTAAGCAAAAGATTTGAAAAAATAAATCTGCTTACTGAATAAGTTCAAATAGTTATGACTACTTAGACAATTATTTATTTAAAATTGTTATAACCCTTTGTTTTGACATAAAACAATTATTCTAGTTCATTAAAGCTTATCCAAATTAAAATAATACTAATTTCTTAATATTTCAAAAATTAATAAGTAAGAGTTTAAACAAAATAAATTTGTTTACCGAACAATTTCAAATAGCTATGACTATTTGAATAATTATCTATTTAAAATTGTTATGACCTTTTATTTTGTCATAAAACAATTGTTTTAGTTCATATTAGCTTACTTGAAATAAAGTAATGCTAATTAATTAATATTCCAAAAATTAATAAGTGATTTAAAAAATGAATCTATTTATAAAATCAGTTTAAATAATTACGGCCATTTCAACAATTATCCATTTCAAATTGTTATTACTTTTTGTTTGGTCATATAACAATTATTTTTTTATCATACAAGCTTATTTCGAATAAAATAATACTAATTTATTAATCTTTCAAAATTCAATAAGAGATTTAAAAAATAAATATGTTTACCGAACCAATTCAAATAGTTATGATTATTTGAATAATTGTATACTTCAAATCGTTATAACCTTTTGTTTTGTCATAAAATAATTATTTATATTTATACAAGCTTATACAAAATAAAATAATACTAATCTAATAATATTCCAAAAATTAATAACTTAGAGATTTAAAAAATAAATTTGTTTACCGAACCAATTAAATAGTTAAGACTTTATGAACAATTATCTATTTTAAATTGTTATGACCTTTTGTCTTGTCATAAAACAATAATTTTCATTTCATACTAGCTTATTAAGAATAAAATAAAATGAATTTATTAATATTTAAAAAATTAATAAGTAAGAGATAAAAAAAATAATTTTATTTACCTAATCAGTTCAAATAATTATGACTATGTGAACAATTATTTATTTCAAATTGTTATAAACTTTTGTTTTGTCATAAAACAAAGGTTTATGTTCAATAAGTTTGTTCAAAATAAAATAATACTAATCTATTAATATTTCAAAAATTAATAAGAGATTTAAAAAATAAATCTATTTATGAAAGCAATTCAAATAGTTATGACTATCTAAACAATTATTTATTTCAAATCATTATGGATTTTTGTTTTGCTATAAAACAATAGTTTCTATTCATACAAGCTTATTCAAATTAAAATAATATTAATTTATTAAAATTTTAAAAATTAATAAGTAAAAATCTTAAAAAATAAATAAGTTTACCGAACTACATCAAATTGTAATGACTATTTGAATAATTATTTATTTTAAATCATTATGACCTTTTTTTTTGTCGAAAAAAATATTTCAGTTCATATAAACTTATTTGAAATAAAATAATACTATGTTATTAATATTATGAAAATTAATAATTAAGAGATTTGAAAAATGAATTTGTTTATCGAACAAGTTTAAATAATTATGACTATTTAAATAATTATGACTAATTAAATAATTATCTATTTGGAATCGCTATAACTTTTTGTTTTGTTATAAAATGACTTTTTTTGTTCATACAAGCTTATTTTGAATAAAATAATATAAATTTATTAATATTGAAATAATTAATAAGTAAAAGATTTAAAAAATAAATCTATTTATCAAACAAGTTCGAATCATTATACTATTTGAACAATTATTTATTTCAAATTGTTGTGATTTTTTTGTTTTGTCATAAAACAATTGTTTTTGTTCATACAAGCTTATTCGGATTAAAATAATATTAATTTATTAATATTTTGACAAATAATAAGCAAAAGATTTAAAAAATAAATATTTTTATCGAAGAAGTTCAAATAATCATGATTATTTGAATAATTATTGATTTCAAACCATTTTGACTTTTTGTTATGTAATAAAATAATTGTTTCAGTTCATATAAACTTATTTTAAATAAAATAATACTAATTTATTAATATTCCAAAAATCAAAGAGTAAGAGAATTAAAAAAAATGAATCTATTTACTAAACAAGTTCAAATAGTTATGACTATCTGAACAATTATCTATTTCAAAATATTATGACATTTTGTTTTGTCGTAAAACAATTGGTTTTGTTCATGCAAGCTTATTTCAAATAAAATAATATAAATTTATTAATATTCCAAAAATTAATAATTAAAAATTTTAAAAATAAATCAATTTTCTGAACATGTTTAAATAATTATGACTATTTGAATAATTATCTATTTCAAATCATTATGACCATTTGTTTTGTCATAAATGAATTATTTCTTTTCAAACAAGCTTATTTTGAATAAAATAATACTTATTTATTAATATTCCAAAATTAATAAGTAAAACATTTAAAAATAAATTTGTTTACCAAGTGAGTTTAAATTGTTATGACTATTTAAACAATTATTTATTTCAAATCATTATGCTCTTTTGTTTTATCATAAAACAATTGTTTGTATTCATACAAGTTTATTCAGAATATAATAATACTAATTTATTAATGTTTTAAAAAATAATAAGTTGAAGATTTAAAAAATTAATCTATTTACTGAACAAGTTCAAATAGTCATGTCTATTTGAACTATTATCTATTTGAAATTGTTATGATATTTTATTTTGTCATAAAACAATTATTTTTATTCATACAAAATTATTCATAAAAAATAATATTAATTTATTACTATTTCAAAAATTAATAAGAGATTTAAAAACTAAATCTCTTTATCGAATCAGTTTAAATAGTTATAATTATTTGAACAATTATTTATTTGAAATTGGTATGATCATTGTTTTATCCTAAAACATTTATTTTTATTCATAGAAGCTTGTTCAAAGTAAAATACTACTAAATTAATAGTATTCTAAAAATTAATAAGGATTTAAAAAATAGATGTGTTTGTCGAACAATTCAAATAGTTAAGACTATTAGAACGATTATCTGTTTCAAATTGTTCTAACCTTTTTTTTAGTCATAAAATAATTATTTCAATTCATATATGCTTATTCAAAATAAAATAATACTATTTTATTAACATTCAAAAAATTAATAAGCAAGAAATTAAAAAAATAAATCTGTTTATCAAACAAGTTCAAATAGTTATGACTATATGAACAATTATCTATTTAAAATTGTTATGACCTTTTATTTTATCATAAAACAATTGTTTTAGCTTATAAAAGCTTATCCAAAATAAAATAATATTACTTTATTAATATTTTAAAAATTGATAAGTTGGAGATTTAAAAAATAATTCAATTTATCAAATCAGTTCAAATAATTATGGCCATTTGAATAATTATCTATTTTAAATGTTATGAACTTTTGTTTTGTCATAAAATAATTGTTTTTCATTATACAAACCTATTCAAAATAAAATAATAGTAAGTTATTAATATTTCAAAAATTAATAAGTAGGAGATTTAAAAATAAAATTTGTTTATCGAATTAGCTCAAAAGGTTATGACTATTTGAGCAATTATATATTTCAAATTGTTATAACCTTGTGTTCTATCATAAAATAATTATTTTTTGTTCGTACAAGCTTATTCAGAATAAAATAATACTAATATAATAATATTATGAAAATTAATAACTAAGAGATTCCAATAAATTTATTTGAACCAGTTTAAATAGTTAAGGCTATATGAACAATTCTTTATTTTAAATCGTTATGACCTTTTGTTTTATAATAAAATAATTTTTTCAGTTCTTAGTAACTTATTTGAAATAAAATAAAACAAATCTATTAATATTTTAAAAATAATCAGCAAGAGATTTAAAAAATAATTTTGTTTGTTGAACCGGTTCAAAAAATTATGACTATTTAAATAATTATAGATTTCATATCGTTATGACCTTTTGTCTTGTCATAAAACAAATGTTTTTTTTTTCAAATAAGTTTGTTCAAAATAAAATAATATTAATTTACTAATACTTTAAAAATTAATAAGTAAGAGAGTTAATAAAATAAATTTGTTTATTAAACTAGTTCAATTAGTTTAACTATTTGAACAACTATTTATTTCAAATTATTATGATCATTTGTTTTATCATAAAATAATTGTTTCTTGTCATACAGTCTTATTCAAAATAAAATAATGCTAATTTATTAATATTCTAAAAATTAATAACTAATGAATTTCAAAAATGAATTTGTTAGCTTGCCTAGTGCAAATATTTATGATTGTTTGAACAATTATCTATTTCAAATTGTTATAATCTTGTGTTATCACAAATCAATTATTTCTATTCATACAAGTTTATTTGAAAAAAACATAATTCTAGCTTATTAATATTCCAAAAATTAATAAGTAAGAGATTTAAAAAATGAATCTATTTGTTGAACAAGTTAAAATAGTTATGACTATTTATCAATTATCTATTTCAAATCTCCATAACCTTTTGTTTTGTCATAAAGCAATTTTTGCTATTCATACAATCTTATTTCAAATAAAATAACACAAATTTATTAATATTTAAACAATTAAAAAAAATAAAAGATTTAAAAAATAAATCTGTTTATCGAATAAGTTTAGATAGTTATGACTATTTGAATAATTATTTATTTTAAATCATTACAACTTTTTTTTTTATAAAAAATTGTTTTTGTTCATACAAGCTTATTTAGATTAAAATAATATTAATTTATTAATATTTTCTCAAATAATAAGTAAAAGATTTTAAAAATAAATATGTTTACCCAAAAAGTCCAAATAGCCATAACTATTTGAATAATTATCTATTTCAAATTGTTATGGCCTTTTGTTTGATTTTAAAATAATTGTATCAGTTCATATAGGCTTATTCGAAATAAAATAATACTAATTTATTAATATTCCTAAAATTAATGAGTAAGACATTTAAAAAATGAATTAGTTTACCGAATAAGTTTAAATAGTTCTTACTATTTGAACAATTATCTATTTCAAATTGTTTTGACCTTTTGTTTTGTCATAAAACAATTATTTCTATTCATAAAAGTTTATTCCAAATAAAATAATATAAATTTATTAATATTTCAAAAATTAATAAGTAGAAATTTAAAAAATAAATCTATTTTCTAAACACATTCAAATAGTTATGACCTTTCGTTTTGTCATAAACCAATTGTTTTTGTTCATACAAGCTTATTCAAAACAAAATAATACTAATTTATTAGTTTTCCCAAAATTAATAAGTAAAAGATTTAAAAAATAAATCTGTTTATTGAGCAAACTCAAATAGTTATGACCGTTTGAATAATTATTTATTTCAAATAGTTATGATATTTTGTTTTTTCATAAAACAATTGTTTCTATTCATACAATTTTATTTGAAATAAAATAATAATAATTTATTAATATTCTAAAAATTAATAGGTTGGAGATTTAAAAAATAAATATATTTACCAAACAAGTTCAAATAGTTATGTCCCTTTGAAAAATTATCTGTTTCAAATCATTATGAGATTGTTTTTGTCATAAAACAATTGTTTCTCTTTATACAAAATTATTTAGAATAAAATAATACTAATTTATTAATGTTTTAAAAATTAATTAGAGATTTAAAAACTAAATCTGTTTACTAAATCAATTCAAATAGTTATGACTACTTGAACAATTATTTATCTCAAATCGTTATGATCTTTATTTTGTCATAAAACAATTATTTCTTTTCATATAAGCTTATTCCATTAAGATAATACTAATTTAATAATTAAAAATAAATGTGTTTTGCTGATATAGTTCAAATAGTTAAGACTATTAGAATAATTATCTATTTCAAATCATTTTGACCTTTTGTTTAGTCATAAAACAATTATTTCAATTCATACGAGCTTATTTGAAATAAAATAATACTAATTTATTAATATTCAAAAAATTAATAAGCAAGAGATTTAAAAAAATTAATATGTTTACCTAACAAGTTCTAATAGATATAACCATTTGAACAATTATCTATTTAAAATCGTTATGATATTTTGTTTTGTCATAAAACAATTGTTTCAATTCATAAAAATTTATCCGAAATAAAATAATACTACTTCATTAATATTTCAAAAATTATTAAACAAGAGATTTAAAAACTAAAGCTATTTTCCAAACCAGTTCAAATAGTTATGATCATTTGAACAAATATCAATCTCAAATCGCTATGATCTTTGTTTTGTCATAAAAAAACTATTTCTTATCATATAAGCTTATTCAGATTAAAATAATACTAATTTAATAATATTTCAAAAACTAATAAGTAAAAGATTTAAAAAATAAATGTGTTTGCCAAATCATTTCAAGTGGTTAAGACTATTAGAATAATTATCTATTTCAAATCATTCTAACCTTTTATTTAGTCATAAAATAATTGTTTCAGTTCATACAGGCTTATTTAGAATAAAATAATGCTAATTTATTAACATTCAAAAAATTAATAAGCAAGAGATTTGAGAAATAAATATGTTTACCAAACAAGCTCAAATAGTTATTATTATTTGAACAATTATCTACTTAAAATTATTACGAACTTTTGTTTTGTCATAAAATAATTGTTTCAGTTCATAAAAGCTTATCCAAAATAAAATAATTTTACTTTATTAATATTTCAAAAATTAATAAGTAAGAGGTTTAAAAAATAAATTAGTTTATCGAATCGATTCAAATAATTATAGCCATTTGAACAATTATAAATTATAAATTGTTATTACCTTTTGTTTTATCATAAAACAATTATTTTTCAACATACAAGCTTATTTGAAATAAAATAATACTAATTTATTAATATTTCAAGAATTAGTAAGAGATCTAAAAATAAATAGTTATGACTATTTGAACAACTATGTATTTCAAATTGTTATAACCATTTGTTTTGTCATAAAACAATTATTTTTGTTCATACAAGTTTATTTAGAATAAAATAATACTAATTTAATAATATTCTAAAAATTCATAACTAAGAGATTTAAAAAATAAATTTGTTTGTTAAACCAATTCAAACAGTTAAGACTATGTAAACAATTATCTATTTCAAATCATTATGATATTTTGTTTTGTCATAAAATAATTATATCAGCTCATACAAGTTTATTTAGAATAAAATAAAACTAATTTGTTAACATTTCAAAATTTTATAAGTAAGAGATTTAAAAAATAATACTATTTACTGAATCGGTTAAAATAATTATAAAATAATTATAACGATTTGAACGATTATTTATTTCAAATCATTATTACTTTTTGTTTTGTCATAAAACAATTGTTTTTGTTCATATAAGTTTCTTTGAAATAAAAATAAT